>NC_090026.1:104065904-104366674 GCF_037176765.1 Anolis sagrei | reverse complement strand
AGGTACCTGACCAGGGTTGCATTAAGACATATGGAAGTCCTAAATTGTAAACTTTATCACATGGGGCAGGCAAACCAGCAATGCAAGTGGTTTATCCATTTTGGTGGCAGTCCTTATCACAAAACACTGTGTGCATCCACTACTTGTTTGCTTCCTCTCCCCGATTCTGCTGTTCCTATCTATTGATAGTAAACCCAGGGGTTCTCAAACTTTTTAAACTGTTGGAGGGCCGGATGATAATTTGAAAAAAACAAACAAACCATGAATGAATTTCCACTTGCTATTCCCAAGATGATTACTTTGCTTTCTTAAAAAATGTATATCTTTTTCAGTCATCTTTGTAATGCTGAAATTGCACAGTTGCATGAAAAATCATATTGAAAATAATAAAAATAAATGAAATGCAAGGCATTCTGGGTTTGGAGTCAAGCAGGAGGGCCGGTGTGCAGAAGCGTGATCTCAGCACTTTGAACTGGCAAACAAGCACAGTGGAGAGAAGTCCAATATTAAAAGAACTCAACTTGGTTTGCATCCATTTATACCAGTGGTTCTCAACCTTCCTAATGCCACGACCCCTCAATACAGTTTCTCATGTTGTGGTGACCCCCAACCATAAAATTATTTTCATTGCTACTTCATAACTGTAATTTTGCTATTGTTATGAACCATAATGTAAATACCTGATATGCAGGATGTATTTTCATTCACTAGACCAAATTTGGCACAAATACCTGTTATGCCCAAATTTGAACACTGGTGGGATTGGGGGGGGGGGGTTGATTTCGTCATTTGGGTGTTGTAGTTGCTACAATTTATAGTTCACCTACAATCAGAGAGCACTCTGAACTCCACCAACAAAGGATCTGAACCAAAGTTGGCACACAGAGCTCTCATGACAAACAGAAAATACTGGAAGGGTTTGGTGGGCAATGACCTTGATTTGGGAGCTGTAGTTCACCTGTATCCAGAGAGCACTGTGGACTCAAACAATGATGGATCTGGACCAAAGTTGGCACGGATACTCAATATGCCCAAATGTGAACACTGGTGGAGTTTGGGGAAAAGAGACCTTGACATTTGAGAGTTGTAGGTGCTGGGATTTATAGTTCACCTACAGTCTAAGTTTAACCCGGTGGCGCAGTGGGTTAAAGCACTGAGCTGCTGAACTTGTTGATCGAAAGGTCGCAGGTTCGATTCCGGGGGGCGGCGTGAGCTTCCGGTGTCAGCCCTAGCTTCTGCCAACCTAGCAGTTCGAAAACATGCAATTGTGAGTAGATCAATAGGTACCGCTCCGGCGGGAAGGTAACGGCGCTCCATGCAGTCATGCCGGCCACATGACCTTGGAGGTGTCTACGGACAACGCTGGCTCTTCGGCTTAGAAATGGAGATGAGCACCACACCCCAGAGTCAGACATGACTGGACTTAATGTCAGGGGACTACCTTTACCTTTTTACAGTCTAAGAGCATTCTGAACCCCACCAACAATAGAATTGGATGAAACATCCCACACAGAAAACACTGTGTTTTCTGATGGTCTTTGGTGACCCCTCTGACAGATCCTCATGACTGCCCCCCCAGGGGTCCCGACCCCCAGGTTGAGAAACGCTGGTCTATGATAAAGTTCTATGCCAAGTTTAAGAGACACCCTCCCTCTACAACATTACACACACGTGTCTTCTCACACACATTTTTGTTTTTCGTGATTTCACTTCATTGTATTTTACAAGGTCCTTGAAACATGAGACTTTTATGTTGTATGTTCTTCCGAGTTTGTGGATAAATCTTGTCTTGTACATTACTGTTCTGTTATGGAGTACTCATGGAGAAGCACAAGAACATATGGAGCATCAAAGTGATAGGATTGCAATGCAGCTAATTATCGGTGTAATTTATTTTTCTAAGGAAATGAGGTCCTTTTCTTCTGTAGAATACTTTCAGCCAAAAATCCAGTGCATGTGTTTTGATAGAGCAGATGAAACGAGTGGCTTGGGCTGATAAATCCTCCCACAGAGACTGCACAGCTATTCTCCTCCTCACATCTCTGCCTTTTATCAAGAGAACACTAAAGCCTTATGGAGGTTCTTCAGACATATGAAGCTGAATCCTTTTAAAATGTGCCTAATGTTGTTTAAATCATAACAAACTACTGAGAGAGCTGCAAATCTCACCTCTTCAACCTGTTTCCATAAATACATCAGAACCAGGCTTAAGAGTTGAGTCCTTGCCTTTTCAGGATTGTTGAACTGTTCAGAGTTTAAATATATCAAAGGTTAATCTGGACCAGTCAATTGCACAGTGAATTATAGTTGAGTACATAAAATGATGGCCATTTCAGAGGTGGAGCCAGGATTTAAGTATAAAGTGATGACCCTGGTTGGTTGATTAATAGAGGGGCTGTGGAGAGGACTATCGATATAAATAAAAATGTAATGTTTGTTTGTGGGATTAACATAACTCAAAAACCACTGGGCGAATTGACACCAAATTTGGACACAATGCACCTATCAGGTCAACAAGTGACCATCACTCATAAAAACACTGAAAAACACAGTGGAAGAGACTTAAAAAACCAAATAAAATAAAATAAAATACATTACAACGCATGTGCAAAACCACATATATACACATATACACAAATATATACACACACACATATGCATATATATACACACAAAAAACATATGCACAGACTGGGCCACAACAACACATGACAGGGGATGGCTTGTGTGTGTGTGTGTGTGTGTGTGTGTGTGTGTATGATGTTTGTTAGTGGGATTAACATAACTCAAAAACCATGGACAAATTGACACCAAATTTGGACACAACACACCTATCAGGCTAATGACCATCACTCATAAAAATACTGAAAAACACAGCAGAAGAGACTTAAAAAGCCAAAAAATTAAAAACACATTACAACGCATGCGCAAAACCACATAACCCTCGTATACACATATACACAAATATATACATACATATATGTATATATTTGTGTATACAAAAAACACATATACACATATACACACAAAACACATATACACAGATTGGGCCACAGCAACACGCGGCAGGGGATGGCTAGTGTGTGTATATATACACTAGCTTGGGTACCTGGCGATGCCGTTTACTTGAGAAAGGCATTGTTTGTTTTGGGAAGTTTGGTAATATCTCTGGATGCAGGGTGAACAACTATTTATACATGGGCGGGTCATTCCCCCCCAAACACATCCAGTATGTTGTGTTGGCCCGGGTTAATTGTTTGTTTGTTTGGGGTGTTAGGTAATACCCGTTTGGTAATTTGTAACGCTGTTTCTTAGAAAAAAGCCAGTCTTTCCTGCTGTTTTTATGAATGCTCCCATTAGAAAAAGGATGTGGGTGAACTGCAATTCCCAAAATTGTGGTCCAATCACCCCAAAACCTACCACTATTCAAAGTTCGCCATGTGGGCTCTCTGTGCTAGGTTTGGTAATTCTTCCCAAACCTCTTGTTCAGTTGCTGATCAATTCCTGCTTGCTGGAATTCATAGGAAAGGGTTAAGTGAGAGGCAGTGGGCATGGTCATGCAAATTTGGAGAGAGAAAGGAATCCTGGGATGTCCATTCTAGAGAAAAAACAGAACATCTAGGAAGGAATGGTTCCCGAATGAAAACATTCCTTGGGTGTTTGGTGTTTGGGAGGACATCGGCAGGGGTTGGGCTATGTGTTCATGGCGCTCACTATAACCTGCAATATCAGTTGACCGAGTGTCTTTGGAGGCTTCTCAGCACTTGGAAATATAGCCTTTTTGTGGCAGCAGGAGACCATCTTTGAGGTTATCTGTGTAAGTGGACACCTCTGTAATACATACATTTTTTACTTTTAATGTATGTATGTATATATATATATATATATATATATATATATATATATATCTCCCCAGGTCCCAAATCTGGGACTCACATTCAATACAAATATGCATCTGGGAACCCAGTCCCTTATTATATATATATATATATATATATATATATATATATATATTTCAATGGGGGTATATTTCCATACTCTATTGACTATGACAAGACAAGATGTACTGACATTTTGGGAATTGCCATTTAGAAGATATATTTGGAATTACTACTCAAAGAGCTCCTGAATCTCACCAAACTACAAATCCAGCTGACATGCCATGGCAGCTTAGGTAAAATCATAGTGCTGTCATTCTGTAGTGCAAAAAACACACTGTTTTGGATGATAACTCTCCAAACTACTCAAATTGGAATTGTAGTTCAAAACAACTTTTTCAAGTTCTTGTTGAGACTCTTTTTAAGCGAAGCTCCAAAAGACAAGAATATAAATGGGCTGCTGTGAGTTTTCTGAGCTGTGATGCTTATATATCTTTGGAAGGTCCAGGGTGGGAGAAAACACCTCACTTGCCTAGTTTCCAACAGACCTCAAAACCTCTAAGGATGCCTGTCACAGATGTGGGCAAAACATCAGGAGAGAATGTTTCTGGAAAATGGCCAGACAGTCCAGAAAACTCACAGCAACCCAGGGATTCCAGCCATGAAAGCCTTTGACAACACAAGAACTGAAATCTTTTCAATCAATAGAAAGATAGATATCATCTGCCAACTTGCTATGCTTCCTTGTTTTCCTTTGAGCTTAGTTGTGGTCTTTAAAAGAACAAGTGTGTGGGATGGGCCATGTGGATGGATTTATTAAGCAACAACATATTATTGTGAGCCTTCCTGATTCTGATGCAAAAGGATTTGGGAGTGGTTTGACTGGGAAAATCATATTCATTAATGACTCCATGAAGAAAGCTGGTAGAAGTTGTTGGTTGATATGGATCAACACAATTGCTTGCATTTTTAAAATGCTTGTTATTGGTGTGGCCTTGAGGCCTTTCATGATGATTATGTTACATCAAACCATAATTCACATATCATTGCTTGATTTACAGTCAGTATTTTATTGTAATCTTACAATATGGAAGGGTGGCGCAGTGGGTTTAACCAGTGAGCTGCTGAACTTGCTGACCAAAAGGTCAGCAGTTTGAATCCAGGTAGTGGGGTGAGCTCCTGCTGTTAGTCCCAGCTTCTGCCAACTAGCAGTTCGAAAACATGCAAATGTGAGTAGATCAATAGGTACCACTTCTGCAAGAAGGTAACAGTGCTCCATGCAGTCATGCTGGCCACATGACTTAGGAGGTGTCTATAAACAACGCCGGCTCTTCGGCTTAGAAATGGAGATGAGCACCCCCCCCCCCCCCCGGGTCAGACATGACTAGACCTTTTACAATATGGAAATCTATGTTCTGAAACCAGAGGACTATAGCACCCAATTTTCAGCACTTCCAGACTTCTGGAGGAGAGCGGAATGTCATAGTGGTTGGCATTTTTGGCAACCAAAAATGACAATGACCCATTATGACAATTCTGGATGAAGTGTGCAAAGGAATTTAACTTGTCAGGATACCACAAATATTTTAATAGATCGTATTTCTTTTTCAGGATATTAGGGAGTGGGATGTGTGTATTAGTCTGATTGGATACTTTTGACTCTTGCAAAAGATACATACGGCCTTTGGGCTGAACATTTTATACCCTACATCAGTGGTTCTCAACCTGTGGGTCCCCAGGTGTTTTGGCCTACAACTCCCAGAAATCCCAGCCAGTTTACCAGCTGTTAGGGATTCTGGGCATTGAAGGTCAAAACATCTGGGAACCCACAGGTTGAGAACCACTGCCATATGGAAATGGAAGGTAGTGAATTATGAGCTATCTATAGAAGGAGTTTACTTCAGCTAGGGTGTCCCTACCTTAGTCTTTCTTGAGTGAAGGGACCAGAGAACATCTGGAGAATTTGTAGTTCTCCAGATGTTCTTGGACTGAACTTCCATCATCTTTCACCCTTGGTTGTGATAGGCTGGGCTTTTTAGGAGTTGTGGTTGAACAACAAGTTCCCTACCACTGATTAACAAGTATTTCTCCTGGGCCATCCAGGAGGGTTACTATACAGTAGGGTTACTATTGCTCACGCAGTCCACATTGTGTTACATTTTGTGTGAGACTTGTAGTGCTCCCTTGCTTCTCCCCCTCGTTCCCTAAGCTCCACTTTTGAACATGATCAAGGTATTACTTAGTTGGGTAGGGCAAGCTAAGTGATATGTTTGTGTTAAGCTGGTTTCCGGACAGACATTGTGAAACATCTGATAGGCAATATTACCAGTTGTTTCATAGGGCTATGCAGCTGCATGTGCAAGGCCAAATCGGAGTTATAAGGAGGCACACAGCAGGCTATGTCACATACAAGCAAACAGCTCTGTCCCCCATTACTTGCTACTGCTGTCTGCTTTTAGATATCTACTGCTTGAGATAGCTGCCCCATCTTGCGTAATGGAAGGGTCATCCATGGACTTGGCACTTGTTTAAAATGAGCTCACTTCAAGCCATGCTATTCTGTACAATGCTAGACAGTATGGGCTGAAAGGGTGCTCTATTACTGGTAGTGGTAATGCTGATAACTGAGATCAGAGGAGACCTGGGTCACAGACAGTTTTTGCCAAGCAGCGAAAGCAACATTCATCATTCTAGTTCTAAAGTGAGTGGGATTTCCCTCGATATTGCAACTGAGTCTTCTTGCCAGCTAGTGCTGGTAAACTGCTTGCAAAAAAATCCACAATAAGCACACTTGTTCTTGGCACTCATCAGTATTGCATAATGCCTTCCAACATGAACAAACATGAAGTACAGCAAAGCAAAGATTAAAATTGCTTAGCTGAAACTTGAACCTGGAAGTGACATAATATTGGGACTTTCTGAATTATGGCCACATGCCCCCTCCCATTCCAACTGATGCTTGTGTTCATTTTTTCTTTCCATTCTTGTTGAGTATTGCATTAAAGTTGGAATTTGGAAATATTATTCTTTGACCTACACAAAAGAAAAGAAGGAAGAAAGAAGAAAAAGCACCAAGTTTTCAAATCAATATGAGAAATATTTAAAATGAACTTTGGTTTGCCAAAGAACAGGCAAAATTAAGAAAAGGAAAAGGAAATTCCAGTGGAAGAGGGGAGAGCAAAGTAACCCATTTGCTTAGACTATGTGCCTGATCTTCTAACCATGGGCACAAGTGTCCCTTCTTCCTATTTTGTAATGATGGAAAAGAATTTGGTGTCAAGTGAGTTTCTTCAACTAATTAATCCAATTTATAATTTATGACACTATCAGTGAAACCATGTACATCCTTCCCAAAAAGAAAGTATGTGATGAGGAAAACATAAGCACTGTTTCCCTCTGTTTTTGTTTCAGATTACATGCAACAAAACATGCAGGATCAAAAAAGGAGCATATTTAGAAAAGGCTCATGGATATACCTTAAGAAGTGCCTACTGAGATATGCATAAGTTTCCTTATAGAAAAGGGGAAAAAACCCAATCTCACTGATAGAATTTGGGTGGAAAGAGAATGTTGGTGGGATTCTGAGGAATGCAATGGAAATAAAATTAATTGATATTTACATGCCTAGCTTGAAGTAGCAAATTGAAAGGTGGAGAGTTGCATTCAAAAGCCCCGAGTCCTAGAGCGTCAGCCAAAATATTCAAAAGTCTATCCACTGCAAAATCAAAATGCAGAGTATCCAAGATCTGAAAGAGAGATGGAGTCTCAGAATCTGAAAAGAAGTCTCACTCCCCTCTACCATGAAATAGATAGCCCAACTTGTTTCAGAAGTATTTGTAAGGTCTTTTGGGGAGCTGTTACAGAGGTAGTGAGGAGACAGATTTTATAGCATATTTCTAGTTTTCCCCCTCCTTTTGAAAATGCCATTCAGCTTATTTTGATACTTAAGGCAAGCCTACAAAACAACCGAACTTCACAAGCTGCTCTCCCGGGGCAATAACACCAATCATACATTTACTAAAAACATGCTACCATTTCATAACATTTCAAATCAGTTGCCTAAGGCCAGCCACCTCACTTGTCTGATAAAAGGCCTTCCCTGGAGGAGATACTTAGCTTGGTTAAGTTTTTTAAAAGGTGTACCCATTAAAATATACAGAATAAAAATATCTAGCAACTATTCACGGATATAGTAGGAAACAAAAGACAAAATAAAATTTCCATTCTACCTATAGGAATGGAAACAAATACAATGACTGAGATGCTATGGGGTAGAAAGCTTTGTGTTCCAAAGCTGACCCTATCCTTAGGTAGATGGAGGCAACCATCTTAAGTACTAAATGCTAAAGAATATTAGAAGACAGAGCTGTGTTTCACAAAACTCACTTTGTCTTCTGCCCTGCTGCAGTGGTGGGAAAGATGAATTAAATGACGCATCTTCTCTGGATAGCTCCGTAAGAGCTATCCAGAGTGCCGCACACTGATCTTCAAATAAGTTCAGCACCTTGGATACTAGGGATGTATGTGGAATTCGTTTCTCCCATTTCATCCATTCTTTCATTACTTTCGTTACCTTCAGGAGCACATAACGGGAAGCCCCCTCTTGGTACTAAAATCAGCTTGACATGAAAGCAAGTGGAAGCCAATCCCAGCTCCTCGCCTGCTTTTCGTGAGCAGTCTACTTGTTATGGAAAGTGTGTGTGTGTGTGGCATGCAGGCCCAGAAAGTGTGGACAAGTGCCTGCAGCCAAGCACCTTCTCTGGAGTAAGAGAACTTGCCTGATGCCTTCTTGCCTTGGAAAGTACATGTGGCATGCAGCAGGCCCAGAAAGTGCATTGAGTGCCTGCAACCAAGCATCTCCTCTAGAGTAAGAAACAGCTAAAAAGAAGCCTCCTTAAAGCATGTGCCTGCCTGCAGATGAGTACCTCTCCTCTAGAGTAAATCAGCTTAAATGCCTAAAATGACAGGAAGGGGAGGCTGAGAATCCCCCCCACCACATAATGGGCCAATAGAAAATGGATATTTTGGCACCCCAGAGTCAAAACAGATATCTGCCCCCTGATTTCGGGATGCTCCCAAAAAACAAATCAGGGCCCCCACTGAAAGTTGGGACATGAAATGGGTTTACCATGAATGCACAACCCTATTGGATACCAGATTTTACAACATTCCAGAATGTATTCACCATCTAACTAACATAGGAGACTCTGGCCTCCACTGGTATACTGATGAAGGACATTTTTAACATTGCAATAATATTCACAAGTCAGCTGGAACAGTTTCTTACATGGAATTCCTCCTGAGCAAATTTTGTTCTTCTAATAAGGCTGATTCCAGAAGCAGAAGGACCACAAACTGGCATCTTTATCTTAACCAAAGGACAGTGCTACTGTTTTTAAAGTTCAGATACACAGCAGGAATCGACATTTTATATTCTAAGCTTCCTATAATGTACCCCTAATTCGGATACTGGGTTAATTAGCACATCAATGCTTACTTTCATGTCTCTGCCTGGGCTTTTTAAACTTATTTTTGTCTGATGATGATGATGATGATGATTGCATTCTCTACTGCCATAGCTTAGTTACAGACCTGTAACTGCTCCATTTTTAGTCACACTATGTATTCATCACTGTGGTGCCATTTGCTTGATCGTAAATGTCTCCCTAAGCCTGTCTTAAGAGCCATCAATCACCTTGAGTGAAGGAGGTCTGTTTAGCTGTTGATTGGCATTCATAGAAGATGATGATTCCAAGAAGTGAAACTGACCATCAGAAACAACACACCTATTGCAATTCTTCATCACAGCCTTGCTGTCATCAACCTTGTACATTGATTGGCAGCTGAATGGATGCTTTCACTCATTGTGATTGCTGGCTCTTCAGGTGGGCTTGCCTTGGACAGTCCAGGAGACATTACCTAATGACCCATTCATAGCTAAGAAATTGATGTAGGATATTGAACAATCATAACTTCTTTACCATTCTCTTCAGGAGAGCAGGTGTTCTTTGTCAAAAACATAAAATAAACCCTTTTGTTCCTCTGATTTGTTGTTTCTGGAACTGCATGGCTGGTTTCGCTGGGCACTGCACTCAAAGGCCTTTGAGAGCAGCATAATACAACATCTTGTGCTGTGAGATCAAAAACATTCTTCTGCCATAATCTGACAAACTACACATGGCTAGAAACAATGACAGCTGACTCAAGAACTTGGCTTCGTGTCTGGGAGTTGGGTGGACAACAAACAATGGAGCCTCTTTCCAAGGAGGCACACTCTGCACCTGAGGAACAAGTATTTCTAGAAGAAGTGGGGTGAGTCAGAAACTGATGGGCAGCAGGGAAGATGAAATGGGGGGAATTTTTGTTTCCTTTGACAAAAGGATTATATAGAAATTCATAGCCAACTAATGCCTAAAGAAAACCCTAGCTTGTAGGCATTTCATGTCCACAGACAGCATGAAGACAATACTAGATAGGTAGAAATGAAGATGGGTTGATTCCTTTGGCTGATGGGACATACAGATGTCCATTAAAATCAATATATAAAATCTATATCTAACACACTGGCATATTATAGTAGTGCCACTACTACTACTACTAGGTAAAGGTAAAAGTTGTCCCCTGAAATTAAGTCCATTTGTGTCTGACTCTGGGGGTTGGTGCCCATCTCCATTTCTAAGCCGAAGAGCCGGCGTTGTCCGTAGACACCTCCAAGGTCATGTGGCTGGCATGACTGCATGGAGTGCCGTTACCTTCCCGCCAGAGTGGTACCTATTGATCTACTCACATTTGCATGTTTTTGAACTGCTAGGTTGGCAGAAGCTGGGGCAGACAGCTGAAGTTCACCTCGCTCCCCGGTTTTGAACCTGTGACTTTTCGGTTAGCAAGTTCAGCAGCTCAGCGGTTTAACCCACTGTGCCACCGCGGTACTACATGTATAATATCCTTTTCACCAAAGGGTGGGACATCAACATATACAATCCAATATATGTACAGAAAAGTATAACGCTATAATTGAAATATATATGTATGTGAATTGCTTATGTGAAATCACTTGGAAGAGTTTTGCCCTCTATGTGATACAAATATTAATATCCAAAAGAATAAATGGTGAGTTAAAACAGACTGAGGGTGCATCTACATTGTAGAATTAATGCAGTTTGACACCATTTGAACTGCCATGGAATTGTGGGATTGTAGTTTAGTGAGGAGCCAGCACTATTTGGGAGGGACTTTGTAAAACTGCATCTCCGATGAGTCCATAGCATTGAGCCATGGTAGTTAAATTGGTGTCAAACTGCATTAATACTACAGTGTGGATGCACTACTGGCATCAAGCAGTGCTTTTATGGGGTGAGGGTTGGCTCTCAGATAGCAGATGTGGGTAAGCATCTCCAGGTGTTTTAGACTTCAACCTCCAGCAGGTCAATAGTAAAGTCCAAATACATCTGGAAGGCCAAAGATTCCACGCCCTGGTCTAGGGGTATCATCACACATTTCAATAACACCAGTTACCTTTGGACTCACAAACTCTCTGACAGTATATGTATAATTATGTAGGCCATAATAAAATTATGCAGGCATCCCAAGCTGTGATTATTGCATTCCCTACTCTATTGTTAACATGTGTCTTGAACATATGTATGAACCTCCGACACCTTAGGTATTGCCAAAGAGTAAGTAATTGTATAGTATGCAAAAGATGACAGGGTTTGTGATGGTCTTACAGTTATACAGGGGAAGGAAGGCTCTCAAGCTACCTTGTCATGTAGGGATGAGAAGGGAAAAAACACCAATTGCTGAAAATCCTTTTTCAACAAAATTGTTAAAACTTGGGAAGCCCATGTCCTTTTCCACCAGGTCACTCTAATTTTAATTTCTGGTAAAGCACGGGGCATGCCAGGATGTTTGGGTTCATCCTACAATGATGCTATAAACAGAAGTATGTGGTAATTACTGTCAGCACATCCATATTTAATTATGGTCTAGCAGTTTCATTCATGAAAAGGCAAATAGTGCACTTTCCTACTTTGCAGCAGAAACCAGAATACTAAAGCCCGCCCTTATTTAACCAGTTCCTTCCTTTCAAAACATATTCCTGTGGTGAAACTGATTCCTAGAGAACCAAATCCATCATGTAATTGAATTGTCATTATTTGGTATGGGTTCTCCAAGTGTTGTTGAGAAGGAAGTAGCTACTGTGTGGTCCTATGTTTGAATATAATGAGAGTTGTAGGAAAACAATGGCTGGCAGTGTATTCAATACTGACAAGGTTGTAAACTAGATTTATGATCTTGTAATTTTGGAATTCATGATGACTATTGTTAATGACTGAATGTGACTCAGGAATCTAAACCTTAAGGCTGAATTGACACGAGTGCAGTATATTGTGCTGGTGAGTCTGTGATATACGAAGACTATTACAACGAGGACTGTATCCCAGCTCCTCTGTATAATATCCCTGCCCTGCCTTTACTGTCACATCCATCTGGTTTAATCCAAACTGAACTCTATTAGGAAAGCCATACAGGACCTCCATTATATAGCAGCCACAAGGGGATTTTCTATTATGTGCCTACATTTGCCACATTGGATTACATTTTGTCACACTACCACAGCAGTTGCATTAAAACAAGTTCTTGTGATGCATTTGGATGTTTGCATATTTGCTTGCTCAGATGCATTTGGTGGGGCTGAGAGACAGGGCCTTCTCAGTGCTGGCCCCTCAGCTGTGGAACACCCTTCCCAGGGATAAAAGATCGGTCCTTTCCCTTCTGACATTCTGTAAAATGGTTAAAACCTGGATCTTCGAGCAAGTTTTCGCTAATGCAGCATAATCAAGTAAACATGAAATTATTGAAAGATATTACGATGCAATTGGATAATGATTTTAGTAAGGAGATGTGAATGACTATGTTTTTATGGGTTTGTACGTTTTTATATTATATGATAAATATTTCAATTGTATTTTATAATTGTTTTGATTGCATTTTATAACTATTGTGGCATCAAATTGTTGCCGTCTGTGAACCACTTTTTGTTGCCTCTGGGCTGAGAAAGGCGGTATATGAAAGTGGTAAATAAATAAATAATAAGTAAATAGCCTTTCTATGTTTCACGTTGTTTGGATTAACTTCCTGTTCTTTAAAAAAGTGAAGCTGGTAGAGCAAGGGGGTGGGGGTGGGGGGGTTGAAGTGCCAATCTGAGAATGTCTGCAATGATATTATATGTATGCCAAGGTTTGCATGCAACACCAAACCCTTCATCCTGAAAATTTCACATTACCTTTTCCAGATATTGTGAGCAATCAGGTGACCTAAGTGACCACCTGACTTATCATCAACCTGACTGATTCATCAACCTGGCCCTGTCCAAATTTTTAGAGTCAATTTTGTGACTTAAATTTATAGATTTATACACAAATATATAATAGTATGGGGTTTTTGTGGTGAAGGCCCTCCATTATGCCTGACAATGCAGGATCTCAGCCAACATATTTGGGGAAGGACAACATGTACATGTACTAAAGTTGAGTATCGCACAATTATAAACCCATCTATGGATCCTTAAAACCGCAAAATATGGAGGGCCCAAATTTGCCCATGCCTGCTCTACCTTCCAGATGAGTGTTAATTATTTTTTCTTATAATCATTCTATTTTATTTAATACAGATGATACTTAACACTGTTGAAAATATTCCATCTCACCTCTTTGGAAAATCTCATATTTGAAAAACCTTTATAAACCTCTAGTCTGTAAGAAATGCCTACAGTTATATTTTTCAGATGGTTGCAATTTTTAAATGGTATAATTTTTTTAAGAAAGTAGATGCTGTGGCATTATAAGGGGAAAATGGGGCAGAATGACCTTCCAAGCTCCTAGATTGGTTGATAACTGGTGATTTAGAGTAGTCTCATACAATAACGCTGCACAAATTCCAGTTGCATACAAAAATATTACAATGGAATCTTAAGGAACATTCAGTATTGTCTTAGTGTAGAATAAAATAGAAATACTTAATAAATCTAAAGAGCACAAGACCAGAAACATTTTTGCAAAACTACTTCTTCATGGTTAAGTGATTTTTTTTTTCAGATTTCAGTACTTTGAAAGACATATGATGCACTTCTCTGGTCGAATCACTGAAATAATCTATGATTTCTGTGAAGTTGGAAGACATTATTTCTAACTCTGAGGATTAGATTGAGCCACTTTTGTGCTATATATGTAAATAATTGTTTTTGTGTGAGAGAAAGTGGGGGAGAACTCTTAGTCATGTCAATGAGCATTCCAGCGAAAGTACATTTGGACATTCACATTACAATCCCCATTGAAATAAGACTGCCTTAAAAACATGCGTGGTTACCCTCCACTGAGGCTGTTCAAAGACACACAAACACTTGTATTGAATGCTGAAAGCCTTGTGATATAATGATACAGGTCATACCTTTATGAAAGTTTCAGTTGCTGACATTAATAGTTTGGGAAGCTAGCTGGGCTGCTGAACGTGGACTTACACAAGAACAAGAGTGTCTACAGTGCACACTTTAATGGTGTGTTAAAGACATTAATTATTCAACTTTAATTCTTATGCTTCCATCGTACAGAATCTTGGGATTGACTGTTAGCTAAAATATATAGAATTCCCTAAGGTCTAAGAAACTGCATTAAATCAAGGCAGTAACTGTCCACTTTTGTGGAAGTTAGAGACTCAGGAACCCCACAGAAGTGGAAAAAACATGGGGAAAGAGCTTTTTTTTAAAAAGAAACCTGAGATAATACCTCTCTAGGAACCTCTAGGTTCTCCATAGAATCATGCTGGAGGACCTACAAATGCCTATTTTTTTCTAGGAATCTCCAAGTTTTGCAGCACAAATCTATGGTGAACTTCTGTTGGAAGTTGACCACAGAGTGTTGCTGGAGAACATACCACCCCATCAGATAGGGTGATTTTAGCATCCCAGGACACTTCCACTTCATCTGGAGGACTGATGGGCTCACTGCCCATCAGATGACGCAAGAAAGCTCCCCATCGAAGCCCTTCCTTCAGCTGGAGGGAAAGTGTCGCTGGATGCTTCCTTCTCAACAAGGGGAAAGTGTCACCAAGAGGGATCTGTGCACGGAGTGACAGATTCGTCCCTCTGTGCCCTCTTTCCTCTCCAGAATCCCGGAAAAGTGGGATGCTTCACCAGGGCTTTATGGTGAGTTCTCTAGAGATTCCCAGAGAGAATATATTAATCAAATCTCCAAAATTAAACCCACAAACATGGAGGGCCAACTGCAGTTCTCAAATTCAAGTTGCTGTTTCAGACTTCTGCTCCAAAAAAGATCCAGCCAGTTTGGTCATCAGGCAGGGACTATGGAAGCTGAAGTCCACAACATTTGAAGGATCAAAATTTGACAACCGTGGTGCTAGTGTAAATATATTCTGAGATCATCATCAATGGTAATAGAAATGGGGCAGTTAGGAATTGTGGGAGTTGAAGTCCAAAACACCTGGAAGGTCCAAGTTTGCCCATGCTTGAGGTAGAGGCATGGGCAAACAAGTGCCTGCTGATATCAACAGTTGTGCAGGGGAATATCCACACTAGATATTTATAGCAATTCTATCCTAATCCTATAGGATCCTGGAATCTGTAATTAAGGGAGATGTTTAGAATTCTCTACTGTGGAGCTCTCATGCTCTTCCCTAAATGTAGAGCTTTTGGGGAAAAAATATTTTGCAATTTGTAGCTGTGAGTCTTTATCATTCGTGGGACTAGCTTTCTTTTGAAGATGTGTTTATGAATACAAGGAATCGTATGAAATATAGTTGAGTATTCAAGGTGAATCTTTTTTCATTTGCAGGGTGAAATAAGTCATATGACTTTTGACAAGGCAGTAGTGTGTGTGCGTGCACACACACATGTGGGTATACACACAAATATGTAAGAAAATTGATTTTCTTGTTCAGAATTTTTCAGCATATACAGCAACATCTTCCAAGGAGGATCCTACGTATTTATTACTTTACTTTGAAAGGGTCTAAGTGAAATGAGCTGGATAGGGAGTTTGGGGAGCTGGTCACAAAAGTAATTTTTCCATGCTCTGGATAGAACTTCACCACACCACAGAATGGGAGCCATACAACAGCATTAAAATGGATATTGTGTAGTGGAGCATTACGTGGTCTGTTCCACTATCGAAAACCTATCAGAAATGGTAACTAAATGTTGCCCACTACTCTATTTCTGTAACCATGTTGGCTTGTTTAATGGGAAAATGTATCTTTCAGAAAAAAGGCATTCCTAGCACAAGCTTGACTGCTCACTAGAGGGGAGGATATTAGAGGCAAAGATGAAGTACTTCGGCCACATAATGAGAAGACAGGAAAGTTTGGAGAAGATAATAATGTTGGGAAAATGGAAGGAAGAAGGAAGAGGGGTTGACCAAGGGCAAGATGGATGGATGTTATCCTTGAAGTGATTGGCTTGACCTTAAAGGAGCTGTGGGTGGCCACGGCCGATAGGGAGCTTTGGCCTGGGCTGGTCCATGAGGTCACGAAGAGTTGGAAGCGACTGAACAAATAAACAACAACAAGCACAAGCTTTTGTGGACTTTAGATCTGATTAATTGGACTGGAGACCAGAAAAACCTATACTTAAAATACTCAGTTTCAACAGTGCTACTGGAAATATTTCCCGAAATAGTCTAACACAGCTGTCCTTGAATCATAGCTATTGTTGATTTAGGCTGCTGTCCAGTCCCTGTGCCTACTTGTCTGGGAGCAAAGCCATTCAGCACAAAATAACCAACCTCAGAAAACATACAATACATAAAGTTAGGCTGACCTAAAGGCATACAAAATTGATGTGTTTGTGTCTGTTCAGATAACCCATGCACTGGGAGCATCTGGAGACCTACACACTACATTGCACAAAAGGGGCGCTGTCATTCCTGAAAGTAAACAGGTCTTGGTAGTAGGCGACTCCCTCCTTAGAGGAACGGAAGCTGTCATTTCCAGACCAGATGGGATGGCTCGAGAAATATGCTGCCTACCGGGGGCAAAAATACACCATATCACTCAGAGGCTCACCAGGCTCCTCAAGCCCTATCACCGTCCTCCCCTCATGTTGATTCATGTAGGAACCAATGATACTGCAAGGCATACGTTTCAAAAGATCACAAATGATTTTCGAGCTCTAGGAGCAATGCTAAAAGAATGTAATGTACAGGTGGTCTTTTCATCCCTCCTCCCTGTTGTAAGACACGGACCCACAAGAGCCAGAAAAATAGTACAGGTCAATGACTGGCTTAGAAAATGGTGTCAGGAGGAACGCTTTGGCTTCCTCGACCATGGCCTGCTATTCCAGGAGGATGGCCTACTGGCAAGGGATGGGGTGCATCTCACACAAGTAGGAAAACACTTTTTTGCTCACAGACTCGCAAACCTCATTAGACGCACTTTAAACTAGGTCCACCGGGGGAGGGGGACAACAGCCTTGCGAACGCTACTTTACCCATAATGTCTGGGAATCGCCAGAAGGCTAAACGGAGGGCTGCACAAACACAACAAGGACCACGTACCAAAAGCACAATAATCCCAATTAAACAGCTCAAGGGAAGATTCCAGGGGCTCACATGTCTTTACACTAATGCACAGAGCATGGGAAATAAACAAGACGAACTCCAACTTCTAGCACAACACCACAAATATGATATCATAGCCATCACTGAAACCTGGTGGGATGACTCCTATCGCTGGAATGTAGATATCGAGGGGTATAACCTCTTTCACAGAAACCGAACAAAGGGGAGAGGAGGCGGAGTAGCCTTATATGTCAAAAACTCTTATGCTGCAGAAGAAATTCAAGACAGCAATCTGGGAAACCAGCTTGAAATCATCTGGATAAGAATCAAGGGAACTGGGACTCAAAAAGATGTCGTTGTAGGCGTCTACTACAGACCCCCAAGCCAGGAGGAAGATCTTGATGAAGTCTTCTGCCAACAGTTGACCAAACAGGCACAGAAAAGAGATGTAGTAGTCATGGGCGATTTCAACTATCCCGATATTTGCTGGAAAACAAACTCGGCCAAGAGTACAAGGTCCAACAAATTCCTCGCTTGCCTTGCAGACAATTTCATGGTCCAGAAGGTAGAAGAGGGAACAAGGGGATTGGCTACTCTTGATCTCATCCTAACAAATGCGGAGGACCTGATCGATGCGGTCGAAGTGGTAGGATCCTTAGGGGCAAGTGACCATGTGCTCCTGCAATTTGAGGTACAAAGGAAGGCCGAAACTAAGACAAGTCAAACCCGCATTTTGGACTTTAGGAGAGCTGATTTCCAAAAAATGAAGGAAACGCTGAGCAGCATTCCGTGGACACAGATACTAAAAGACAAGGGAGCTACGGATGGATGGGAACTTCTCAAGAGTGAAATACTCAAGGCGCAATTGCAAACCGTGCCAACAAAGAGAAAAAATAGGACAAGTGCAAAGAAGCCAGAATGGATGTCCAAAGAACTTCTAACTGTGCTAAGACACAAAAGAGACATGCACAAGAAGTGGAAAAAGGGAGAAATCACCAAAGAAGAATTCAAACAAATGGCCAACACCTGTAGGGAAAAGGTCCGCAAAGCTAAAGCAAAAAACGAGCTCAGACTTGCCAGGGACATTAAAAACAATAAAAAGGGCTTCTATTCTTATGTCAGTAGAAAAAGGAAAAACAAGGAGGCGATAGGACCTCTTCGAGGAGAAGATGGGGCAATGCTGACAGGGGATAGGGAAAAGGCAGAACTACTTAATGCCTTCTTTGCCTCGGTCTTCTCACAAAAAGAGAGTCTTCAACCTCAGCAAGATGGAGTGGATGAGGGATTGGAGGACATCCAACCCCAAATTGGGAAAGAAGTCGTCCAGGAATACCTGGCCGCTCTTAATGAGTTCAAGTCCCCAGGACCAGATCAACTACACCCAAGAGTATTGAAGGAACTAGCGGAAGTCATTTCGGAACCATTGGCAACCATCTTTGAGAGTTCTTGGAGAACGGGAGAAGTTCCAGCAGATTGGAGGAGGGCCAATGTGGTCCCAATCTTCAAGAAGGGAAAAAAGGACGACCCAAACAACTACCGTCCGGTCAGCCTCACGTCGATACCGGGCAAGATTCTGGAAAAGATTGTTAAGGAAGTGGTCTGCAAACACTTAGAAACAAATGCAGTCATCGCTAATAGTCAACATGGATTTATCAAAAACAAGTCATGCCAGACTAATCTGATCTCTTTCTTCGATAGAGCTACAAGCTGGGTAGATGCAGGGAATGCCGTGGATGTAGCGTACCTGGATTTCAGTAAGGCCTTCGACAAGGTCCCCCATGACCTTCTGGCAAGGAAACTAGTCCAATGTGGGCTAGGCAAAACTACGGTGAGGTGGATCTGTAATTGGTTAAGTGGACGAACACAGAGAGTGCTCACTAATGCTTCCTCTTCATCTTGGAAAGAAGTGACAAGTGGAGTGCCGCAGGGTTCCGTCCTGGGCCCGGTCCTGTTCAACATCTTTATTAATGACTTAGATGAAGGGCTAGAAGGCATGATCATCAAGTTTGCAGACGACACCAAATTGGGAGGGATAGCCAATAGTCCAGAGGACAGGAGCAGAATTCAAAACGATCTTGACAGATTAGAGAGATGGGCCAAAACTAACAAAATGAAGTTCAACAGTGACAAATGCAAGATACTCCACTTTGGCAGAAAAAATGAGATGCAAAGATACAGAATGGGGGACGCCTGGCTCGAGAGCAGTACGTGTGAAAAAGATCTTGGAGTCCTCGTGGACAACAAGTTAAACATGAGCCAACAATGTGATGTGGCGGCAAAAAAAGCCAATGGGATTTTGGCCTGCATCAATAGGAGCATAGTGTCTAGATCTAAGGAAGTAATGCTACCCCTCTATTCTGCTTTGGTTAGACCACATCTGGAATATTGTGTCCAATTCTGGGCACCACAATTCAAGAGAGATATTGACAAGCTGGAAAGTGTCCAGAGGAGGGCGACTAAAATGATCAAGGGTCTGGAGAACAAGCCCTATGAGGAGCGGCTTAGGGAACTGGGCATGTTTAGCCTGAAGAAGAGAAGGCTGAGAGGAGATATGATAGCCATGTATAAATATGTGAGAGGAAGCCACAGGGAGGAGGGAGCTAGCTTGTTTTCTGCTTCCTTGGAGACTAGGACACGGAACAATGGCTTCAAACTACAAGAAAGGAGATTCCATCTGAACATTAGGAAGAACTTCCTGACTGTGAGAGCCGTTCAGCAGTGGAACTCTCTGCCCCGGAGTGTGGTGGAGGCTCCTTCTTTGGAAGCTTTTAAACAGAGGCTGGATGGCCATCTGTCAGGGGTGATTTGAATGCAATATTCCTGCTTCTTGGCAGGGGGTTGGACTGGATGGCCCATGAGGTCTCTTCCAACTCTTTGATTCTATGATTCTATGATTCTATGATTCTATGAAGATTAGTTAGCATCCTGTTGATAATTTCCAAGTAAATTTATTCAGTCAGTCCAATGGGTCTATTCTAGCCAGGACTAGCAGCAGGGTTTTGACCAAGAGGTATAGGGCAGTTAAGGCTACCCCTGGTTATGACCATCCACACACTTGGCCAGTATATGAAGGGATCAGTGTGAGAAAGGGTTACTCCTTCATACAAAGGGAATCTGGCTATCCATATTTTAGAGGAACTTCTGAACACAAGGATGGGATCTGAGATTCCCTCTCCAGTTGAACCCTCTTATATTGATTATGAGGAATAATAATATTTCCCACCCATGACATATCACATCACATCACATCACATCACATCACATCACATCACATCACATCACATCACAATTTGCTTTTACCCTTAAGTGGATAAAAGAGATTGTAACATACTAAATACATTACAATCCTGGGACTAAATTCTAGAATAGGTATTTGCCTTAGTTCACTCACTGAGAACCAGTGTGATGTAATGCTTTGAATGTTGGACTACAGCACTGGAGACCAGGGTTCAAATCCCCGCTTAGCTATGGAAACCCATGATTTAACTTTAGGCAAATCACACTCATCCACTACGAAAGGCAAAGACAACCCCCCTCTGAGCAAATTCTGCCAAGAAAACCTCATGATAGGTTGCTTTAGGATTGCCATAAGTCAGAAATAACTTCAAGTGGGGAAATATCTACTCCCACTATTGAAGAAGGGTCCTTAATAAAGTAACCTCATGTCAATAAAAAGAACTTATGCCATGACTGATTAATGTGTTTTTAAGATTCCACTAGACCAGTGTTTCTCAACCTGGGGGTTGGGATCCTTGAGGGGGTTGCGAGGGGGTGTCAGAGAGGTAGCCAAAGAACATCAGAAAATACAGTATTTTCTGTTGGTCATGGGGGTTCTGTGTGGGAAGTTTGGCCCAATTCTATTGTTGGTGGAATTCAGAATGCTCTTTGATTGTAAGTTAGATATACATCCCAGCAACTACAACTTCCAAATGTCAAGGTCTATTTTCCTCAAACTTCAACAGTGTTCACATTTGGGCATATTGAGTATCTGTGCCAAATTTGGTCCAGATCCATCATTGCTTGAGTCCACAGTGCTCTTTGAATGTAGGTGAACTAAAACTCCAAAACTCAAGGTCAATGCCCACCAAACCCTTCCAGTATTTTTTTGTTGGTTATGGGAGTTCTTTGTGCCAATTTTAGTTCAATTCCATCATTACTGGAGTTCAGAATGCTTTTGATTGTAGGTTAACTATAAATCTCAGTAACTAGAACTCCACAATGACAAATTCAACCCCCCCCCCCACTCCCACTAGCATTCAAATTTAGTCAAGTGTGCTAAATTTGATCAAGTGAATGAAAATACATCCTGCATATCAGATATTTACATTAGGATTCATAACAGTAGCAAAATTACAGTTATGAAGTAGCAATGAAATAATTTCATGGTTGGGGTCACTACAACATGAGGAACTGTATTAAGGGGTTGCAGCATTAGGAAGGTTGAGAACCACTGCACTAGACAATTGGTTGTCAGTGCATCTCTGTATGACTTTGAGTCCAGCCTTCCTACTGTCTATTTGCAAATTTTCAACATGCTATTGAAATCGCCCCCCTCCCTTTGCATTCTTACCAGTAGAAGGAAAGTAAAAAAGTATTTGCAGTAACTGTAGTGTATTATGTCAGCACAACACAGACTAACTTGAAGAAAGTGTATGTTTCTAAAAATCACATTCAATTGCTAGTGGAGGCATTCTGGGAAGCATAGCAAACGTCTCCATTTCTAAAAGCTGAAACTTACCTTGTCCACACTTCAATGCGTGTTTGTTTTCCCTTCCCTCTCAGAGCCTGAGCAGAACTACAGCTCCAACAGCATCTGCCTGGAGGAATTGCGGAAGCTTCCCTTTTCCTCAGGACAGAATGGGGAAGAGTTTGCATACTCCTGGACATTTATCGGCTGGACAGCAGAGGCAGAAAAGGGAGGGGATAGAAGGGAAGATCTAACATTTTGCAAGGCGTGTGTACACTGAGAGCAGAGACATGATTTCCCAATAAGAGCCACAGGGAAAATCCCTGTCTTAGTATTTGGCAGGGTGAGGTTCAGTCTCGGCTACTTACATTCACACATTGGCAAGCATTAGCCTTGTGGCTCCTTGCCAACTCCTTGTTCTATTGGTCCTTTTAATTATTATTGTTTGCAATGCAATAAGATGGCTGGTAGTTACAGGAACAATACTTGCCTGTATTTTAGATTTTGTGAGCGAATTCCTGGTGACATTTGCTTTTTGATTGGTTATGTAATGCTATTTTCTGTAAGAAATCTAGAGAGGCAGTATATCACATTGTTTCCCACTCCTGTGAGGTAGGTTAATGCAAGAGACTATGAATGGCCAACAGCACATCCAGTCAACTCTGTGGGTCAATTGAGTCCTCATGGTTATAAATTAACAAGTGTTAGTACCACTATTAGGACAAGCAATTGCTCCCCTTCTTCTTCTTGTTTACATGGGCAGCCCATTCTGATGTCAACAGAGGTTCCTACAATAGCAAGAGCTTTTATGGAGCTCTATAATTACCTAGGAGTGGCAGTGGAACACAGGGTGCATCTATACCGAACCTTTATCTCAAAGGATGTAGTAGCAAATCAGCTCCATGACAGTGCACAATACATGGAACTGTTTCATGTCAATGTAGGCCAAGGCTATTTAACTTAGTCCTGAACCCTGTTTTAAAGGTTGTGGATTGCTTTGAATTTTTCCTGATGGTACTGTTTACATGGCCATTCCATGTTCACCAGGTGAGGTGGCCCAGAAACATTGGATGGCACTCACTGTCCTCACAAGGTATTTTTAGGTGCAAAGATTACTGCAGATGCAGACTGTGGCCAGGAAATCAGAAGACGCTTACTTCTTGGGAGGAGAGCAATGTCCAGTCTCGATAAAATAGTGAAGAGTAGAGACATCAGACTGGCAACAAAGATCCGCCTAGTCAAAGCCATGGTATTCCCTGTAGTAACCTACGGGTGTGAGAGCTGGACCTTAGGGAAGGCTGAGCGAAGGAAGATCGATGCTTTTGAGCTGTGGTGTTGGAGGAAAGTGCTGAGAGTGCCTTGGACTGCGAGAAGATCCAACCAGTCCATCCTCCAGGAAATAAAGCCCGACTGCTCACTGGAGGGAAAGATACTAGAGACAAAGTTGAAGTACTTTGGCCACATCATGAGGAGACAGGAAAGCCTAGAGAAGACAATTATGCTGGGGAAAGTGGAAGGCAAAAGGAAGAGGGGCCGACCAAGGGCAAGATGGATGGATGGATGGCATCCTTGAAGTGACTGGACTGACCTTGAGAGAGCTGGGGGTGGTAACGGCCGACAGGGAGCTCTGGCGTAGGCTGGTCCATGAGGTCATGAAGAGTCGGAGACGACTGAACGAATGAACAACAACACTGTCCTCACCTTTTCTCATTGTAGTGGTGGCCAATATGGCTAGTGTCCATTGCTTGTCAGCTGGGATGACAAATATGATCAGAAAAAGGGGGAGAAATTCCTCCTCTTCTTCTCCCACATCAGCCTGGTGCCTTGGATGATGTCACTTCAGGCAACAAATGATGGACATTAGCTGTGTTGCACATGGCTGCTGCTATAACAAGAGCAGGAGGGAAAAAGTAAAGCTGCTTGTTCAGCACCACTGGAGATCAGGACTCCTTTCCAACTCTGGGGGCTGGTGGTCAAAGCATCCTGGGGCTTATCTGGAAACTGACACTCTGGATTGGCCCCAGGAAAAAGTGTACACATAGAACTGCACACAGAGGGAAGGTGTGCACAGCACTAGAAGAAGAAAACTGCTCCCCAGTTATGCAAATAATGGCTTCAAAATTGGTGCAAACCTGTCAGATCCAAGACCGGGCTAAACCGCCTGGTGTACAGTAGATGGACCATTGGAAACTAGAATCTGTTTATCCTCTGATCTTTTATTATCCTACCTGGATGGTTCCACCAAGAGTGCTTATCTGAAATATTGGTGACACCATTTACAAGCACTGGAAGATGAAGGTTAGCCTTCCATCTTTTGATCAAGTGCTTGGTGGCACAATGGATTAAATTATTGTGCCAACTGAAGACCGACAGGTCAGAGGTTTGAATTTGAGGAGAGTGTGGATGAGTTCCCTCTGTCAGCTCCAGCTCCCCATGCAGGGACATGAAAGAAGCCTTTGACAAGGATGATAAAACATGAAAACATCTAGGCATCCCCTGGGCAACGTCCTTGCAGACGGCCAATTCTCTCACACCAGAAGCGACTTGCACTTTCTCAAGCCACACAAAATCTTTTGGTGGATATTAAACTAAAAGTAGAAGGTGTTCTCTCCTAAGCAGGAGAAAGGAAGACATATTCCTCAAAGACAAATTGATATGAAAAGCTTTTTCACTGCCAAACCAGCTTTGGACACCCCCTTTCCCCCTTGCCTTTATAAAAGAAGGCTAGCTGAGCAATTATCTG
This sequence comes from Anolis sagrei, assembly GCF_037176765.1. Taxonomy (NCBI): domain Eukaryota; kingdom Metazoa; phylum Chordata; class Lepidosauria; order Squamata; family Anolidae; genus Anolis; species Anolis sagrei. The sequence goes on along the minus strand of NC_090026.1, from coordinate 104,341,795 downwards.
TTCATGCAGATAGAATCTCTGCCCTAATTTTTCTATCTCACTGAAGGCTATTTATATTGTAGAACGCTATAGTGGTTGATTAATTGCCTGTCTGCTAACTGATTAATTAATGACAATTAAATGTATATTACCAAAACATCAATACTGATATTTTTGATGTATTAAAAAAGAAGTGTAACTCTGTTTACACTTTTTAATGAACAAATTCTACCCGTCGGTTTTAGTGCAAGAGGCTATCTTTCATAGTTTCCCTTTTCTTACAGTTAGACTAATAAATGAAATATAAAATAACCTCAAAAGCTAAAACTGCTTTTCTTGTAGCCTCATGAATTCATATTTACCACCACTAATTAAAATGTATGCCCTCTGATGAATCTACTAAAGCTTTGGCTAATCGTGCGCTGATTAAAGCTTGAAGCTGTAACAGAAAAGTCTTTTATAATATAAAAAATAAATCTTTACAAATAGTTCCAAATGTCATTTAGGCATCGTGAGATTTATGGTTTGAACAGTTAGGTTACTGTAAAACTTCAATACAATTGAACTAACGGAAAGTAAATAAAAAAGATGGATTATATAAAGCTACACCTCCTTCCCCCTGCAGCAACTTAACAAGGATATAGACTATTGCTGGTCTGAATCTTAATTCCATTAAGAATAAGGCTATTAAATCAAAAAGAGTTATACATTTTTACTTTTAAATATCAACATGAAACCACTGGGTGAGGTCATCTGGAGTTTTGGAGTTCAGTGCCATCTGTACACAGATGACACACAATTGTACTAATCATTTCCACCTAACTCCAAGGAAGCCCCCCAGATACTGGGCCAGTGCCTGGCAGCTGTGATGGACTGGACGAGGGCTAACAAGTTGAAGCTTAATCCAGACAAGACAGAGGTCTTCCTAATCAGTCGTGAGGCCAATAGGGGTATAGGGTGGTTACCTGTACTCAACAGGGTTACACTCCCTGGGGGTCCACCTGGACTCAGCATGACGCTTGAAGCCCAGGTATTGGCGGTGGCCGGGAGAGCCTTCACACAGTTAAAACTTGTGCACCAGCTGCAACAGTACCTCAAAAAACCTCACTTGGTCAAGGTGGTCCATGCCTTAGTTACATCTAGATTGGATTACTGTAACTCATTCTATGTGAGGTTGCCTTTGAAGATGGCCCAGAAACTGCTAGAGGGAGCACACGGTGCCTGTACTAAAACAGCTCCATTGGCTGCTGATATGTTTTCCATCCCAATTCAAACTAAAGCCCTAAACAGTTCGGGTCCTGCCTATCTTTGTGACTGCACCCCCCTCTATGAACCAGCATGGGCTCTAAGATCTGCCACGGAGGGCCCTCCTCTCAGTCCCACCACCGTCGCGGTTGGTGAGGTTGGTGAGGACAAGGGAGAGCACCGGGATTGTGGCGCAGCTGGCTGAGTGTCAGCTGCATTAAGATCACTCTGACCAAAAGGTCATGAGTTCGAAGCCAGCCCGGGCTGGAGTGGGTGTCCAGCCATTGTGTAGCCCGTTGTCGACCTTTGCAACCCGAAAGACAGTTGCATCTGTCAAGTAGGAAAATAAGGTACCACCTTGTGTGGGAGGCTAAATTTAACTAATTTATGAGGCCATAAAGAAAAAAGACTCCGGGGAATGTGGAATGCGGAAGAACTTCATCGGTGTCGCTGATGGATGATGAAAAGCAGCAGCTCCCCTGGTGGCCAGAAAAAAGTTAAATAGCCTCGGTGTATTTGTGTGTTAAACGTTGTTTGTCAAACTGGCATTGAATGTTTGCCATATATGTGTTGACTGTAATCCGCCCTGAGTCCCCTGCAGGGTGAGAAGGGCGGAATATAAGAACTGTAAATAAATAAATAAATAAATAAATAATTCTCCGTGGTGGCTTCTCGCCTTTGGAATACCTTCTCCAAGGAGATAAGGCAAGCTCCCACATTGTCCTCCTTCTGCAGGGACCGGAAGACCTGGTTGTTCCAACAAGCCTAGTCCCTATTTGTTCTATGCAATAGTTATGCAACCTTGCACTTCATCCCATGCCCTTGTTTCATGGTCACAACTTTGCACTCACCTCATTCCCTTGCCCTATTGTTTATAGCCTGGTCACTTCTTACAGTACCTTTCCGCCATTCGGTTGATGACCACTGTTATTTGAGTTTCAAGTTGGTGTTTTATATGTCTGTATGTTTGTTCAATTGCATTTTCTATTGTGCTTTATTTCATGTTTTATTTTGTGTAAAACATGAAATAAAGCCCTATGTGTAAGCCACCCCAAGTCCCTTTGGAGAGATGGTGGAGGGATACAAGACTAAAGTAGTAGTAGTAGTAGTAGTAGTAGTAGTTTTTATTAACGTTCAACAATAACATACCCTCCAGTATTTCACAGATGGAAACTGGGACTAATGTAGCCAAACAGATCAAAGTGTGGTCAAGATAGCACAAGTTATCAGGGAGGAAGAAGATGCAAGCTTGGAGAGTCTGCAGTAGTATAGGGTTCAATATTTTCCACAGTTTTAGGTATCCATGGAGGGATGTCTTGGAATGGATTCCCTGTGGATACAGAGGTCAGGCTGTGTACACAGGCATGTAATGTAACAGATTACATAGGATTCTGGCATCTGTTTTTGACATTTTAATGCACCCATTTATTGTATGTTTTATTGTCAGCCACTTGAGCCTCATTTATGGGAGGGAGAAAGCATGTAATAAAATACATTTTAAAAATTATGATTACTATGTTAACAAAACAAAACAGAAAACAAAACTTGTTCCTGGATACTCTATTTACTTAGGGTGTCTTCTTGTGTATCAAAAATTATGAATTTGATGCTGTGAAGGTTTGGCTGCTCAACAAGTACATTGAGACCCTTTGGGTTGATTGCCTTTGCTATTACGGTTACCTAGAGTTTAAGGCTGAATGCCATACTTTCACTGTATTCATTTAAAAAACAATTAAAAACACTTGGGAGAACCAAGCCAAGAGCACAATTAAAATGATAATCTCCAGACAGACAGCATATGCTAAGTGTTAAGGAACAGTTAGTTCTTCAGAAAAGAAGGGAAAACATATCTGGGCATCAAACTGCCTCAGGAATTGAAATGGCAAATACTGTTTGAATTACAGTCTGTTATAGTTCCCTTTTGAGGAGCTGAAACTAGCCACTAAAAGACTGAAAAAAATCTCTTCTCCTTGCTGATCAGTTCAAATTCTTAAATGTTCAGTGAGATCTCTCTTTAGGTAGGGCAGGGAGGAAACATAATTTGAACCATATATGATTATCTCTTCATTTTACCGCTGTTAAAGGCGAGATGTACCCTTAGGTCAGAGTTTCTCAACCTGGAGGCTGGGACCTGGGGGGGGGGGGGGGGGGAGGATTGCGAGGAGGGGTCACCAAAGACCATCAGAAAACACAGTATTTTCTGTTGGTCATGGGGGTTCTGTGTTGGATGTTTGGCCCAATTCTATCATTGGTGGGATTCAGAATGCTCCTTGATTGTAAGTGAACTATAAATCCCAGCAACTACAACTCCCAAATGTCAAGGTCTATTTTCCCCAAGCTCCACCAGTGATTACATTTGGGCATTTTGAGTATTCATGCCAAGTTTGGTCCAGATTCATCATTGTTTGAGTCCACAGTGCTCTCTGGATATAGGTGAACTACAACTCCAAAACTCAAGGCGAATGCCCACCAAACCTTTCCAGTATTTTCTGTTTGTCATGGGAGTTCTGTGTGCCAAGCTTGGTTCAGTTACATTGTTGGTGGAGTTCAGAATGCTCTTTGATTGTAGGGGAACTATAAATCCCAGCAACTACAACTCCCAAATGACAAAATCAATCCCTCCCCCAACCCCACCAGTATTCAAAAATGGGCATGTCGGATATTCGTCCAAAATTTGTCCAAATTTGGTCCAGTGAATGAATATACATCCTGCATATCTGATATTTCCATTATGTTTCAAAACACTAGCAAAGTTACAGTTATGAAGTAGCAATGAAAATAATGTTATTGTTGGGGGTCACCACAACATGAGGAACTAGTATTAAGGGGTCATGGCATTAGGAAGGTTGAGAACCACTGCCTTAGGTTAAGTGACGCAGCTATCACAAGGAGCAGATGCCGGTGGGTGGAAAGAAGCAGCCAGATGTTTTTTAAATTCACAATCTAAATGGAGCCGAATTTTTTCCAAGAGTAGTCAAGGCAGCCAGATGTTTCAGGACAGAAATGTGTGCCTCTCCACATTTCCTGTAGGTGCTGTGGGAGTTGTCTGACCACCACTTCTGGACTGTCTGTCCTTATGACTTCTGCATATGGAGTGCCTTCCATATGGGAACTGAACTCCTATCTGGGGACAGTAGTCTGCTCTGGATTTTAGGATGGACTTCAAAGGAACTGAACCCTATGCCTGCAATTCGGTACTTTATGAATTGAAATTGTATTGAAATTTGGATATTTTAAAATTGATACCAAATCAAGGAATAGATTCATTGCACCATAAATCTGGAAGACATTGTTTATTTATTTATTTACTCTATTTATACCCTGCCTTTCTCTACCCCGAAGGTAGCTTACATAGAGGCAACTATTCAATGACTTAAAACACATACCATTCCAAAAATTAAAATTAAATTAGATTAAAACTAAAATGTATTAAACATTTAAAAACATTGCATTCCATATTGAACTCACCCCATCCAGAGTCGTAGTCCAAGCCGTTCCATAGTCATTCCATATATTCCTGTTTATTGCACTGCACCACTACCTCAGGCAGCAAAATAACTCAAGCTGCTATTGCCTCTATCTTTGCACAAATTGCTGGTTGTAGACTCTGGGTGCATCTACACTGTAGAATGAATGCAGTTTGATAGCAGTTGAATTGCCATGGCTTAATGCTATGGAATCCTGGGAATATTAGTTTTACAATATCTTTAGCTTTCTCTATCAAACAGTGCTAGTGTCTCATCAAAGTACAACTCCCAGGATTGAATAGTATTGAGACATGGCAGTTCAAGTGTCAGTAAACTGCATTAATCTATAGTGTATAGGTACTTTTGGTCATCCAGCTCTTATGCTGAAATATGATCTTATTCTGCAATGATTGTAATAAAACAGGGAGTACAGGAGAATGCAATTCTTTTGGCAAAAACAGTTGCTGTTGTTCATTCCATTACAGTGTCTGCTTTACCAAGCACTAAAACGTATGTCAAACTGGATGCTTGGCTGAAGCTACATTTCTGTCTATGGCCTGTGGAGACTTCATTATAAAAGACCTGAATAGCAAGCCAATGGAAGTATAGGAATCTATATAGTGTGCTAGACCTGAACTTTGAAGATGCGATGAACAGCTTAAACTGGATCTATACTGCCCTTTATCCCAGGACCAGATCCCAAATTATCTTCTTTTCCCTGATAATCTGGCAGTGTATACCCATATAATCCATTCTAAGGAAGATAACCTGGGACCATATTCTGGGATATAGGGCAGTGTAGATCCAGCCTCTGGGTGCATGTAGACTCTGGGTACATGCACCCAGAGTCTACACAGAGACTTTCAGTTTAGTTCCCGAAGGAGCACCAGCTCAATACATAAGACTTACTGGACCACTGGACCAGCACTAAGATTGATCAGGTTGGTCATGAGCTCTAGAGACCCAATCTTGTCCGGTGTGGCTTTTATCCTGTGGAATTCTCCCCTGAGTCAGAAATAACAATGTGACTTTTTCTGTGATGATTTTTCAAAAAGCCTTTGAAATTGACAATATGACCGCCATATCCATTGAGAATATATATTCCTGGATTTTCTGGGGAAATGCAAAACTTTGGATAATAGTGAATCCTATTGAAATGAAGCACTTCCAGTGGAAAAATACCATAGCTTCATACTGGAGGACCTAGAAAATATATAGAAAGGGTATTTCTAAGTCCTTGATATCCATCAGAAGCATATCATAAAACTGATGGAAAACCTATGAAATACCTAGGAATAACCTTTTTCATTGTTACTCTATGCTCAACTCTCTCAGAGACATATCATAAAATTGCACTGGATGATCTTAAAAATGCTCAGAAAGAACATTTTGGACACAGGTAAGTAAAACTGTGTGCACTGGTTCTGCAGATATGTGGGCCATTTGGTACATTATTCTCTCTCAGGACCTTATCCAATGCAGGAGGAAAGTGGAGAGAAACAATGTTACCCATTATCTCCCATCATTCCCCATCTTCTGAGATGGCCGGTCATCCCACATCCTTTCCATGTTGTGCTCTGTCTTTCCCCCACTTTCTGTCACTTTCTCCCATTTGGAGTCAGCTAACACCCAACTCCTGTAGATGACTTTTGAGCTCTGTTTCCATGCACTGTGGAACACTGTGGAGTCCAACCAGAGGTGCCCTTACATCCTATGATGGTCTCCATGGGACTCCCAAGGGGCTCAATTTCTGAAGTGCATGGAAACAGAGCCCATGACCTGTGGGATGAAGTCCTCAGTCTTTTCACTGGAAAGTTTATTTTCTGGTGTTTGGTGTTTGTTTTTAAAAACCCATTAAATTCAGTGGTGGAGATTCAATAGCAGCACTGGCAAGACATGAAACTTTACCAGCATGTTCACACTGTGCTTCCCTGACTATGCAATGCCATTTGATACCACCAGCATATCTTTTTGAAGATATGTTTTCACATTTCTTTTGTCTGGAGGCCTTATTTTTTATGTTCTAAGGTCATTCAGGACCAGATGGAATTATAAATCTTAATATTCTCTCCCTGTTTCATAGCCCCACATGTCCTAATTTGGCAGGACCAAGACAGGGCCTTCTTGATGTGTGATCCTCCATTCCTAGACTGGCACCTTCCATGATACTCTTTGGGTGGTAGGCAAAGGTTTGTTTGTTTGGGCAGGTCTTTGGGCGTTCCCAAGACCAGCCCAAACAAACAAATCTTTGGGTAGGTCTTTGGGAGTTCCCAAAGTGGTATCTTTTGTCCACCACCCAAAGGATACCACAGAATGATGTGCTGCATGTCTGCATTTGTTAATTTTTAACACCCATGTTGTAAAATTGTTTTTAATTCTACTGATAGTTTAATTATATTTAGTTTAATTATATTTTGACAGTTCACAGGACAGAACTAGCAAAACTTTCTGAGAATTTCTTGCCTAAGAAAATTCTGTGAAAATCATGGGACACCATGAGTAAACATGTGATTAAAGACACACATACACAGAGATAAGCAAGATGATGAAGAAGACGATGACCATGATGTCATTAGTGTAAACTTAGTAAGTCAATGCTTGTTTAAGTTTCATTGACTCAATGGCTCCGCTGTACATGGGACTAACCATTGAATGTAGGTCCATGTGCCAAGACTTCAGAGAGAGCATGCGGCACTATTTGTTGCTCTTTCTCAGGCCCCAAAATATCTTGAGCCTAAATGTCTTCATCTCTGACATAAACTCTTTATAAATATAAATACAGCATTATCTAGGAATGCATTCTTTCAGACTACTGGAGGTCATTCTATCACCACACACTGTTCTAAAAGAAGTACCGGCAAAGTGAATAAAAGTTGTCTCATTCCTACAGAGAAAAGATGGTGTGTGACTGTAGGAGAGCAGAGGTGGGACAGTGTGTCTCCAAACTAATTTATATGATCAATATTTGGAGTTGTTTTTGGATTTTATTTTGAAACTAAGCTTTGTTTATATCAAACATTCCAGAAAATTTCAAGCTGTGTCCTTTTTTTGGGTGGGTGGGTTATTAATTTTTTTTAGTTGATACATCCCGACAATTAGCAAACTGTTGCCATACAAGCCTTAACTCAGTATACATTATTTCAAAGTAAATATACCTTAAATGACACTTTATACATTCCTTAGATGTGTATCACCCCTCACTCACATCCTCCTCCTCATTCCCCCCATCCTCCTGGAACAGCAATTCAGAATGATGTTATTGCAACAGTTTAACTGTGTGGAAAGCCTGGTTCAAAATGCTATATCCAAAATGCTATATCTATCTCCATCTATTTTGTTGATTAGAACGGACCATTTCCTGTATCAGTCTAGTTCTGGATGACTATGTATATACTTGTTTTTTCTTTGATTAATGAAAGCATTGATTATATATTCCGATAGATAAGCCCACCAAGTTTCTGTGTTCCTTGTTAACCATCAAAGGCCATTCATGTAGGGATGGCCCACACTGAGACCTACAGTTGTAAGTGCCCTCATAAATCATATTGTACAGTTTCCAATATTTGTTATGGAAAAGATCTATGGCTACACCAAAGTTATTGCCAAGGATTGAGAAAAATTATTATTATTATTATTATTATTATTATTATTTCTGGCATTTCTATGCTGTCCTTCTCAACTCCGAAGAGGGACTCAGGATGGCTTACAGCAGGCAGTCATTAGATGCCAAAAAACAACAACAACAATACATTAAAACAATTAACACAGTTAAAACAATTATAAGCATTCAATTAAAAACAGTTCACCGGTTCAAAACATAATTCAAATCAGTCCATTGCGGTCCACTAAAACAGTCTTTTCCCAATTGATCCATTTATTGCACAAAACGCTTGATCCCAAAGCCAGCATTTAGTTTTTCCCAAAAGGTGAGGATGGAGGGGGGGTGATTCTAATATCATTGGGGAGAGAGTTCCACAGTTGAGAGGCCACCACGGAGAAGGCCTTGTCTCTTGACCCCACCAGTCATGACTGTGACGGAAGTGGGATTGAGAGCAGGGCTTCCCCGGATGATCTTAACATCCTTGGTGGTTCGTAGAGGCGGATACTGTTCATGTTTAGTTATTAATGATTTTAACCTTTTCCCTTTCCCAACAATTCTAAAGCTGCCAAGCTCAAATGCTACACCTTTTACCACTTAATACCAGTAAAAGAAAGAGCTAAGACCATAAGAGTTAGGCATAAAATAAATTGACAGTGCAAAGTAATTTTTTTTACCTTAAGTCACTGTGACTAACTTCTGATTAAATACATATAGCAATTGCACCACACATGATATAAGACAAGCATGCCTTCTGTCACTTGTAACTATTTCCATGTAGAATACTGGCCTTCTTCATCCTGTTATGAGGATTACGAACCTGACAGCTGGACCCAGCTTTAGTTGTGGAGCAGAGACTATGAAATCAACACGACAAGTAGGTCTTCAGTCGTGTCCATATGCCTTATTCAGAGGCACTACTTTATGCAAGAATAAGTTTGGCTCTCAACCAGGGTCTTCAAAACATTTTGAATATTTTCAGTGTACTTATAAATATTTACATGTCTGTATGTATGTTTAAAATTAATCAATAGCCGGCATGTTGTGTTGGCATGAGTGTTGGACTAGCACTTTGGAGATCAGGGTTCAATACTCTTCTGTGCCACAAAAACCCATTGGGTGAATTTGGGCAACTCAAACACTCTCTGCCCCAGAAAACCCTGTGACAGGTTTGCCTTAGGGTCAACCTACGTTGGAAAAGACTTGGAGGCACGCAACAAATCATGGTAGAAATTTCCTTGGAATTGTAAACTGGCATTTTTTTTACTCTGCCCATCAGTTTCCCAACTAGAGCTTGCCAAAAATGTACTCCACAGAGAGTTGAAACTTATGTTTTCATGCACAAGAAATTATTTGCAAATTTCATTTGCCATTTAGCTCCTGGTCATTTTGGAGGGCAAAATTCTTGACAAAATAGTGTTCTGGTTGAATACATAGCTTCTTAGACATTACATTTCATAGAGACAAAGTTGAAGTACTTTGGCCACATCATGAGGAGACAGGAAAGCCTAGAGAAGACAATTATGCTGGGGAAAGTGGAAGGCAAAAGGAAGAGGGGCCGACCAAGGGCAAGATGGATGGATGGCATCCTTGAAGTGACTGGACTGACCTTGAGGGAGCTGGGGGTGGTAACGGCCGACAGGGAGCTCTGGCGTGGGCTGGTCCATGAGGTCACGAAGAGTCGGAGACGACTGAACGAATGAACAACAACACAAGTGTAAAGATTGCTTCATAACACAAAACTTGTAAAACAGGCTAAAGTGTTAAAGTAAAGATGTACAGTTCATGTCTCGAACAATGTTTTTGTCTTGGGCATTTCTGACCTCTTTAAGCCAGGGACTCATTGCTTTTATTCCATTTCCTGTAACAGATTCTTTTTGGGAACATCTGGTAATGAGCTAAAAGCTCACGGGGTGACCGATCCAAGAAAGAAAGAAAGAGAAAAAACTCATTTGGAAAATATTGCATCCGGAATCTCGCTTTCCTGAAAGATTAATGGAGAAAACCCTCAAAATCAAAATTGACTTGTGAAAATAAAAGTATTTTTAAAAAATAAATGCAAAATAAGCATAAGAAAAAAAATAACAGCTAAAGCTGCTATTTGGAAAAAGGAACCACAGGGAGGTATTTCACTTATCTTTTCCCCAGAGGGAAGAAAAATCCTCCAATCTGGCTACCAGTATTTAACCCCCCCCCCTCTAAAATCATAATAGTAAATGAAGAACAACAAAAACAGGGAAAATCCAGTCAAGAAACAATCAATTCCAGTTAATCACCTGCTAACAAAGGATTCCCTCAGGCAGGAAGCAGCCAGACCTTGAAACTGCTAGGCCATTAAATGCCAATCAGGATGGCCAACTGCAACATTCACAACAGACAAGAGTTCTTTCCCCCACCCTGGACAATCCACAGATATATATATATATACCCCCTTTTCCTTGTTTCCAACAGACCTCACAACCTCTGAGGATGCCTGCCATAGATACAGGTGAAAGGTCAGGAGAGAATGCTTCTGGAACATGGCCATACAACCCAGAAAACCACAACAACCCAGTGATTCCAGCCACAAAAGACTTTGACAACCCTTCAACATTTTCTTGACAGAAGGACTCACAGTTAACCATGGCAGCAGATAGTACAGGTTCACACTTCTTTTTCTAAAGGGGCTTGTTACTTGTTGTCGCTACTTCTGCTGGAATTGTGCTGGCAATCTGGCTTCCACTTTGCATCCTCTCCCCATGTGTGTCAACAAAGGAGTTGAACTGGATGAAGGCATTGCCAACCCTAATAAGAATTCTGTCCTCCCAAGGAAATTCTCCTTTACTCCCTATATTTGTAGCATTGCATTTATTCAAAACTTCAGGGAATCATTTAGAAATATAGTCTTGGCATTCAAAGAAAGGGGACAGGCAAATTTACCAAAGGAATGAGAACTCAGCTAGTGTGAATGATTGCACTGGCCAAAACATATTTTGGTGCCTCAAAGATTAGCCCATTTTCTGGACATATTTGACTTGCTGATTCCAAATGGTAGTATTTTTCTATTATCATTATTTTGAGACGCACAACATATTCCATCTATCATCTGCCATCTGCTTGCCCATAGAAAATAATGATAACCATATAGAAGGTAGGGCTGATGGTTTATCCAATGCAATTTTCTGACTCAACACCCCAAATAATCTCAGGAATAGGCCCAAAAACCAAGACACCAAGTTTTTTTTGGTTGGGATGCATTGTCAATGCTTCACTCTGTGCAATGCTATAAATTTGGTGACTGAAGGAAAAGTTCATGAGGGGCAGAATTCTTAATTGGCATTTACATTCTATAGAAACTCACAATCTCATAAGATGTGCTACTTTGTCTATCATACAGTGATTGTTCTCCCCTTTTGAGGTGGAGTCCATTACATGACACATGTGTACTTCTGGCTGGGCTCCATTGGGAAAGGGGAGAGCAAACAGCATATGTTCCTGTGTTGCCTTGAGGACAATGGGGGGGGGGGGGGGGAGAAGCCGCACAGCAGATGTTTCCCCCATGGGATAGGGGCAGAGGTAAGTCACACAATGCGGGGTGTAGAGCAGAGTTCCTCACCTGGGGGTTGGGAGCCTTGGGGGTGTCATGAGGGTGTGTCAGAGGGGTTGCCAAAGACCATCAGAAAATAAAATATTTTCTGTTGGTCATGAGGGTTCCATGTGGAAAGTTTGGCCCAATTCTATCATCGGTGGGGTTCGGAATGCTCTTTGATTGTAGGTGAACTTTAAATCCCAGCAACTACAACTCCCAAATATCAAGTCTGTTTTCCCCAAACTCCACCAATGTTTGGATTTGGGTATGTTGAGTATTCGTGCCAAGTTTGGACCAGATCTATCATTGTTTGAGTCCAAAGTGCTCTCTGGATGTAGGTGAACTACAAGGCCAATACCCACCAAACCCTTCCAGTATTTTCTGTTGGTCATAGGAGTTCTGTGTGCCAAGCTTGGTTCAGTTCTGTCATTGGTGGAGTTCAGAATACTCTTTGATTGTAGGTGAACTATAAATCCCAGAAACTACAACTCCCAAATGACAAAATCAATCCTCCCCCCCCCCCACCCCCGTATTCAAATTTGGGCATATTGGGTATTTGTGCCAAATTTGGTCCACTGAATGAAAATACATCCTGCATATCAGATATTTACATGACAATTCATAACAGTAGCAAAATTACAGTTATGAAGTAGCAAAGGAAATAATTTTATCATTGGGAGTCAACACAACATGAGAAACTGTATTAAGGGGTCATGGCATTAGGAAGGTTGTGAAACACTGTTGTAGAGCAACGGGTTCCCATGACTCCCGCCAGGATCCCATGGATTCACCATGGCGAGTAATGACTCTGAATATAATGTGATGAAGTCATCAGTGTTTTGGGATTCTTTATTAAAATATATAGACTGGAAATCTTTGCTCAGTATAATTACTTATTCCATTTCACTGTAGCTACACTGCTATAGCCCACTATCCCAGAACTTGCATTTTTTAAGACAGTGGGACAGGGTAAGGAAATGGCAGCTACCTCCAAAAATAAACACGGATAATGTTCAGATAAACTTGTCCTAGGGAGGTGTGTAAAAGTAAAGAACTTAGAATCTTTCCTCAGAAAGTTTCCTCAGAAAACCTATATTGAAAAATGTTGGTCTAGCAGTACGACCATCCTTTCACATTTGAAGTTTTGACTTTGCAGATTTGATTATCATGTATTTGATTTTTAAAAAATATCTGTAAGTCCCCACTTTGACTCTATGGTCAGCTTCCTCCAATCATGAAGGACCAAGAGATTTCTAGAGAGAACAACTTTGCAGGAATCTCTATGTTCTTTAACCCAATTCTATGGTTAGCATTCAGCAACCGGTGACCACTGAGTTGTGTTGGAAGATGTAGACATTTCCAAAGAGGTGTTTTCTCAGGAACAGTGATATAATTATTTGCATCTTTTTACTTTCATGAGGGTCATGTGCCCTTAAGCTCAGAAAGTGTGGAGGAATAATAATTATTAAATGTTTTGATCTTTGTTAATTTCTCTTGAATTTGCAACCCTCATTTTCCTTTGCGGCACTGTTTGCTTCAATACTTGCATTTTGGATATAATAGTGATGAAAGGAAAACACCAGAAAAAGGATCTGCAAAAATAAATAAATAAATAAATAAATAAATAAATAAATAAATACTATGCATTTGCTTCTTCATGTAAAGCTACTCCAAGGATGCCGTTTTAGCTCCATCTCAGTGTTCTTATGACAAAGGATTATTTTGTGCTAAATTTTGATGGGAAAATGAGGTATTCAAGATCAGGGATATATGTGAGTGTTGAAATGGTAAATAATTCAGGGTAATGCTTTTGAAACAAATGTTACTGGAAATATTCAGCTGTCATATTTTCCAAGCTCACTACTTGTCTAAATATTAAGTCTTTTAATTGGACTAAAGAGCACTTCCTCTTGTTACCCACTTCCTGTTGCTACATTAAGCTCCGTCTGACACCATTTCCTAAAAGATGTACGGTTGTGCATAATTAACCTCCCTCATGAGACAGTTTTGAAATTATTTGCTTCCTCTTTGCTTCCTCTTTCCTTTGTTGCCGCCCTGCAACTTGAACTCAAAGTCAAAGCTTTGAAAAGTTACCCATTGGGATTGCAGCTTCCTAAGTCCTTTAGTTTAGCTACATAAGGCACTCAATGAATTGCAAAAATGTGTAGATATGTTTGGAGTGCTTTAATTGTTTTCCTGCACGGTGGGGGGCTGAATTGGATGGGCCTTGTGGTCTCTTCCAACTCTATGATTCCAGTAGGACACCAGTGAGAATCACCAATGAATATTGGTCTCTCTTAATGCAAATTACAACTCTCAAGGAAAAGCTCTAATGAGCATTATGCAATGGATTGAATCATACATGAGTCCCACTACAAGTTGGTCCCAATGCACAATATTGCCACCCCCCCAATGTAGCAATATAATGGCAACTTCTTGTTGAGTACAATATTGTGAAACTGTTTATTTCTCTGTCCTGCAAACACAAGTCCACTTGGAGAGATCTGCCAAAGCAAATAAGACAGGATGAAGCTGAGTTGTGACTCTTGGCACCACCATCCAGCTTGCCACCAATCCCTGACTTTATGCACCATGCCCTTTGGAGACAACAACCCATAGTACAAGGGTAGGTGAAGAGGTGTGCATCAGTGGGACACATATATTTGTCTATGCATGGAGACTCCTGTAAATGCTTTTTGCATTATCTTTCTTTCTCCAGCCTTTTCCCTTCCTAGCCCTATTCAGGAATTTACTCAACATGTGAACAGAGGGTGCATGTTAGCCCACCCCTCTTTGCTGCCATGTCACCATGCATAGAATTCAAGCAGACTGAAAATAGGGGTTGAAGCCTGTATTGAGAAGTTAGAAAGAAAACATAACCTAGATTGTCCCATTCTAGGTGAAGTGAAACCATCACAGAGTTTTCTGAAGTTACTTACTTGCTTAGATGATTCCTCACTGTCCAAATATGATGGTCTTCCAAGTGTAGTGTCTTGGCGATGGATATGTAGGTGACTGTGGTGCCCTATTCTTGACCAGCATGTTCTTCGACTGTGAGGACATTGCTTTCCAGGCAGAAGGTGATCCTGGTTAGGGTTGGCTTGATGCGTCATCCTCTTGGCACATTTCTCCCTTTTGTCCTCCATTCATTCCTCTTCAAATTCCACAGCACTGCTGGTCACAGCTGATCTCCAGTGAGAACGCTCAAGGACCAGCGCTTCCCAATTCTTGGTGTCCATGCCGCAGTTTTTAGGGTTAGCTTTAAGCCCATTTTCTGAAGTTGAGAATGTGTGACTCACCCAAAGTTACTCAGGGAGTTTCCATTTCTAAGCATTGAATTGAACTCTGGTATCCAGTGTCATAATCCAGTGCTCAAAACACTATAGTGCACATGCTCATTCTACACCTTACTGTTTTTAAAGATGGCATAAGATCATTATTATTAAATTAAATAATTGATGTTTAGAAATATTTAATTGACAGTAACATTCCTCAGGAAATGTTGTTAACTGATTCTGCTCTGTGTTGACAGTTCAATTAATTCCTAAACTTGTATACAGAGCCCACTTATTTATAGATGAGGTAAGAGAAACAAATAATGTGCTGTAGGTAAAGTAAACTACATGTGTGTTGATCCGGATGCACAAATGTGGTGAGAGAGAACATGCTGTGAAATTCTGCTTTTTGTTGATTGTGTGACAGTCCACGTGACAGAAACATTTGTTACGACTCTACCTTTTAACAGTCTAGTTGGAAGCATTCTGCAATGACACTGTTACACTTGCCACTGGCAGTGTTTTACTTCCACTGGCACCAGGAGAAGGGGGGTGGGGGGTTATACATGCATGCATTACTAAGTTCTACATCACTTGCAAAGATGTACGGTTCTCTCAGTATGACTTGCACCTACTGAATTCAAGAGATGAACTACTGCATCATAGAACTTTACCAGAACCACAATTTTAATAAGAATGGTTTTTCATTTTGATTGGATTATAGCTCCTTCAGTGAAATGTGTACAAGTACGCACTTTATTTTCCATAGACACATTTCTTCTGCATAACATTTTGTGTGTGTGTTCAACACATTTCTGTATTACAGTGGGCTACCAATCATCCAGTTTCAGGAGGATGCTTTCAGTCTCCTTTGGGAGAGAGAAGGCAGGATATCAATACTACTACTGCTGCTGCTGCTAATAAAATACATCAATAGGACCAATTCAAGAAGTTGTAAACATGTGACCTCCCCAATGCTTTAAGCCTTCTCTTTCATTTGTTTGCCTATGAATGGCCTAAGAATTGTAGACAAACTACAGAACAGCCAGTTATCTTCTCTTCCTAATGTTGTGGTTAGCCAGGAGAACTTCTGTATTATATTGTTTACAGTTAAAGTTCATAGATGAATTCCATAGTTGAATTAAAGCATACTGTACATCAGATTACACAACTGGCTTTGATTTGAGTTACTAAGGTACAGCTGTGGAGTCAGTTAACAGAACGGAATAGTTACCTGGGAGAGCTCCTAACTAGTTCCATACTGGGCAAAAGATTGAACGCTACTAGAAAAAAACAGGAAAGGAATAGGAATGTTTATAGCGGTCACTTCTAGAACACTTATATTTTTGGACCACAACTTTCAAAAGCTCAGATCATTGAGGAATTCTGGAAGTTATTGTCCATAAAAGTAAGTTTTCCAAGTTCTTCTTTAGAGTTAGTGAAGGCTAGTAGATAGCTTCTATTCAAGCAGAAAAAATAGCGGCTCCTCAATTACATCTAGGTCTGGTGTTACCAATATATACAGCATCTTGACTGTGTAAACTCCAGTTACACCAGTTTACTTCCAGTTATACCTGCAATCTGTGTTTTTGTGATGTTGTATAAGGGAATAATCAGTACTTCCTTTCATAATTCCCCTTGTCTTGGTCAGTGATGTCACTATGGTTGGTGTCACCCAGTGCAGTGACTCATGTTGCCAACCCCATGGACCTCCTTCGTTACCACACCAGACCACAATATTGTAGCTAAAATACCAGAAAAACCAGCAAAATCAGGAACTATTTTTTAAAAAAACCTACAGGAGCCAATGAAAACCATAGTGCATGCTTGTAATGTCTATTGATAAAACCACTTGATCTGAAGCATCACTGTAATTGGGTCATAATGAGAGCTCCGACTGAAGTACATGCACGCTATTACAAGGTTAGAAAAAAAGTAAATTAACAGAGTTCAGCCTTGTAAGTATATAGATATAGTACATGTAAGCTAAGCTTTGTTATTTATTGACTTGTGAAAAACATTGTGGTTGTATGTAACTACAAGGATGTTTTTAATATATATATATATATATACATATATATATATACAAACTTCTCATAAAACATTGAACTTTTTTGGACAATATTTACCAAGGGCTTGTGGAAAAATCTTAGACCTCCTTGGCTACTGACTGTCTATGGAGGTGTGATCTGGATGCACAGAGTACCTTCTTCTTCAACTCCCCTCAAATACATAGACATAGAACTTATACCTGCATATGCCGTAAAGAAAATTTTAAGCAGAGGATGCTGGATATTGGTGATACCAGGTCCAGTTTGACCTAGCAACTGCTGTCTGCAGGCACTTAAATCAGGATCCTAGGTTGACCTTCAAAAGTCCTAGTGTGTCAAAGTTTCCTTAGAACTTTATCTCCTCTAAGGTTGGTCAGCTGTATTTACTCAATATTGACAGATATTCCGCCCAACTGGTTTTGTATTTTTCTCTGGCCTATTTTTTTTTTCATGGTTCAAGCCATTGACATACGAAGTAAAGGAAAAAGTTGGGGTGTTGTAAAATATGAATTTCTGGGGGTTGTGGGGTATAGGATGCCTCTGAAGTATTAAGCAGTCTTTTGTTATTAATGAATGATTCTTTAAGGACTTCAAGAGATGAACCAAAGACACATTCCACAGAAATACACTGAAGAACTAATTGGGTTCTAAGTCCCCAAATCCCTTAGTTGGTAGAATGAGATATTTGGCAGGGAGGGCTTTATATTTCTTTTTTGCTATTGCTCAGCTTGAATTGCTCTAAGTCTTTAAGCAATGTTTACTTTTTGTTATTGACTTGTGTCTTCATTGGGAATTAAGTTTTACTGGATGTTTTTGGCTTTATCATGGAGACAAAGAATGCAGATAAATGTCTACTTTATATATATATATCCTGATGGATTATATTTTAGCTAAACTATATTTCCCTTAAATTAATCACTAAAGCAATGCAGGGTCTGAGAGGTGGTGAAGACATTGATGAATTTGGGAAACTGCTCAGCCCACCTTAGTTTGAATCACAAACTGTGGTCTCTCAAAAGAAATCTTATTTACACCCTAAAGTTTCAGAGCCCATGTGATCTAAGTAGACCCAGCTCTGGTTAGTACCTGAATGGGTGCTTACTAAGAAACACCAGATGCTATAGGCCATATTGCAGAAGAAAGATCTGGCAAAGCTCCTCAGGAAAATTCTATGAAACTATGAGATTGACCCATACAAGAGTACAAGGGTACAATGATGCCTACAAGCAATACACAGCACATGGGGCACCAAAAATATGGCCTTGGAAGCTCTTTGAAGTACAAGTTGGCAGCCTTTATGTAGTCAATATACAGAAATTGATTGGACGGTCAGCTGAATTTTGCTGGAACATTGGCGATAAGATTGTATCCCCACTCCTCACCCACATGTGAAGAAAAGGATTAGTATGAAGCGTCCAGAAGGAACACCATGGCACCCACAGCTTTGTTCTTTAGCAGAGAGGGAGAGCTAGAGAGGTCCTGTGGAAAGATGGGCAGTCTGTCATTGCTGCCCCTTCCACATCTATCATCTGAGGTGGCTTTCTCTCCGCTTAATTATAGGAATTACCTGTAATGTCAGGTGACATAAGAACCCTAGGTAAGGTGACATAGTTTGTTAGATCAGAATTAACTACCCTGTCTAGCAGGAACTCTCCAAGGTCTGAAGTACTAATTTGTTACATATATACTCCAACTTCATTCAGTGTACTCAATACTGCGTACATTATTTTCTTACTCTTCCTCACTGTACTCACATAATAATCCCGATCCTAAAGGGAAGCTAATAGTTCAGTGAAGACTAGAACCTGGACTTTCCAAGTCATCGTCCAATTAGACTCTAATCATTTGACCAGAAGAAAACAATGATTTTTTCTGTCTCTGAGAATTACTTATCATGGATAATAATAACCACTTTGAGTCCCCCCAGAGGTGAGAAATACTGTAAATCAATCAATCAATCAATCAATCAATCAAAAATAAATCTTGCCAAAATTAGTGACTTTCTCTAGAGTCACTCTACAGGACCTAAAAAAATCCTAGAGACATTATACTCTCAAGGAATTTGCTAAATCCTCTTACTCGATAATAACTTCTTGA
This sequence comes from Anolis sagrei, assembly GCF_037176765.1. Lineage (NCBI taxonomy): Eukaryota > Metazoa > Chordata > Lepidosauria > Squamata > Anolidae > Anolis > Anolis sagrei. The sequence continues at coordinate 104,322,515 of NC_090026.1, read as the reverse complement.
GGAAGCACATCATAAAATTGCCTGGATGATCTAAAAAAATATATTTTGTCAGATGCAAGTAGGTGAAAACCATAGTTACTGGTCTTGTGGGCATAGTGGCTGCATTGTAGTGTGTTTTGACACTTGTTTTGAGGTTTAATGTTCATAACCAGCTGAAAGTGTGAAAATAGCATTTAGCTTACTGCTAATATATGCGTCGGTCCAAAAGATACATACTCATCCAAATCATAACACAATTCACAAAGACCAAGTAATTTTGGAAACACGTAGAAATGAGTTTAAGTTGAATACTGGGTACACTAGTTCTGAAAATATTTTTTCAAAGTTCACAGGCTTTCTAAGTTGTGGTAACAGTGGAAAATGTGCATCAGATTAAAAATCCACTCCCATTTTAATATTTTTGGCAGCTCCTTGATTATTATACCTGTTCTTACGATGGTGCTAGCCATCATCTTCTTTTACCTGATTTACAGACAGCACCAACTGTGAGTCTCTTTCGTTAGGTGACCTCTAGGTGGCACTGTGGTACTATAAAGCTATATGAGAGATGTAATTAATTTATTTTTAAAACCAAAGGTATCATATGTTCAGAAGGCTTCCATCCAGGATGTACATGGACTAAGACGGAGCATTGATTCCCACTTTGTAAAAAGTGGCTATTGTGTTAACAGAGATGTACATATTTTTAAAGGTATGAGAAAATTATTGTGCATTAATAATTGAGCTTCAAGTAACCATGCCTTCAAATATTAATATAGTTTTCATTCATTTTTAAATACCAAAAAAGATTGTTCTCCCCCCTTCAAAAAAGAATCGAATATTTATAGCAGTCTTATTTGAGTTATAAGAATGCACTACAAAGATGTCAAAATAGATGAATTGCTCTTTCTTTTATTTGCTTTGGTAAGCCCTGGTGACCTTTGCATATTTTTAAACTTGATATATAGGCTTGAAAGGGAAGAAAATACACAATAGTCTTCCACGCATGTCCTGCTGGTTATGCGCCTGCCTAAAGATTTGTGGTTGAAAAGTTCCTGTGCCTTGTAAAATCGGGAATCTTTCATTACGGCAACTGCAGGATTGAATTTTTCTTTGCTTTTTCTGATCATGTCCTGAAAACGAAAAGTCTCATGCCCTATTCAAACAGAACCTCAAAACAAAGACTTGGCATTTTTCCTTTGAAATTCCTCATTTATTGGTATCACACGTATGTCCAGCTCTGAGCACATGATGCTCCATTTAAAGGATTCAACTAAAGAGTGGTGGGGGCACTCCAAGAGAGCTTAATAAAAATGGGTAAGAAGACAACCCCTGCCCTCAAGCTTCTAGTTTTATACATATAGTACACAAGAAAACATGTACACAGTAGACTGGGAGGGAGGAGGAAACAAGCAGATTACAAATGTAGTTCTTAATTAATAGGATTTAAAAGATATTCAGGAGGTCATGGAGTTGGACAGAAGCACAAAGTAAGAGCTGCTGTCTTCTCATTTTCATGAAGGGACAGGTATTTGTTGTTACACTGAGATTCAGGCCATGAAAAACAACTCAAGCACATCTATTTCAGTATCTAGTATTCGCTGTGGACATTTTTGTGTGACCTGACATGGAGGTGAAATGTTTTCCTCCTCCTATTCAGGGTCAACATTTTGAAATGTCTTATGCAGAGGGCACCATTCAGACACAAATTCTTAATTTCCTTACCACAACCCACTCAAAAACATGCAGTCTGGTGTAGATTCAGCTTGTTGTATAGCAAATCTTGTCCAGATGGCCTGGGGCAACATCTGTTCCACTGGGCTGTCACCACCACTGCACCTAGCCAACCACAGAGCTTTGTCTGAATGCTGGCTCTTGTAGGCTCCTCTGTTGATATCCATGAAACTATTAAGAAGGAGGTGGAATTGGCAACAAGGAATGACAGCAGTGTTCCATCCAGACTGTGGTTCACGCTGGATCACATCCAATCCAGATATGCAGTTTGCCCCCAATATGCTGCAAATCCAGCAAATTTTGAAGTACTGTATTCCCCGATTTTACCAAAAGCAGGTAAAGGAGGAGTGTGGTCTTAATTGCCTATTCAAGATAAAGTTATGTCAAAATACTTTGCATGACAATAGAGGTGGTTGTTGTGGGCTTTTAAGTCATAACCTTAGAGCAAGCCTTTCTTGGCAAAATCTGTTCAGTAAGGGTTTGCCATGGCCTTCTTCTGAGGGTGAGTGTCCCAGTCAAGTGAGGATTTAAACCCAGGTCTCTCAGAGCCCGAGTCTAGGGACTTTATCACATGAGCATATGGATTTGTGATGCATCATGGCAAATCTGTGGGATCTCAGTGGGGATTGTGGAGAACCAGTCACTCCATGCCCTGCACCACCTGACTTACTGCTGGCCCTATTCCATGGAGGGAAGTGTCCACCACCTGGCTTCCCCCATTGTTGTGAATGCAACATGGGAAGCTTCCTGTCTTGCTTCTGTGGCAGAGTATGCCACTTCCTCTTCCCTTTCACCGTGGGACGTGTATGTTGTGTAATGGGTTCCACAGCAAAAGGGGAGAGGAACTGGCATATGACAGACAAATTAGCCAGTACAATCAGGTCATAACACTCAAACCATTAGATTACACTAGTTCCACAACAGCAGTAGCTCAGAGCAATTTGTTGTTTGTTGGGAGTGGGAGATCTGTATCTCTCTCCTCCATGACTGTGAAAATGGCAGCTAAGGTCAGAGGGAAGCCTGAGGGAAGTGGGGGATGCTATCGTTGCTATTTGTTGTTGTGGTGTTGATGTGTCTTCAAGTAATTTCTGACTTTTGGTGACCCTAAGGGTTTTCTTAGTAAGAGTTGTTCCGAAGTCATTTGCTCTTGTCCTCATCTGAGGCTGAGGAGTATAACATACCCAAGTTCATTCAGCGGGTTTTGTGGCTGAGCAAGGATTTGATAATGCTCTTCAGATTTGTACTCCAATGCCCAATCACCACATCATTCTGTTGCCTTTTAAAGAGCAACTCAAATGGTCTCTCTAGCTGGTCATGCTAGCTTTCCATTTTGAACAGAAGATAAGGGGAGGAATAGGGTTTGGATTACTAGCATAGTGGCCAGGGCAATCCAGGATCTTTCATCAGTGGTAACAACCATAGAGAATGAGCTCAGTTACATTTTATGTTTCTTTAAAGATAGACATTGCTTTGTGTTTTGTATGGTTTTAATAAATAATTTTAGTAGAGGATATCTAGTGTTCAGTGTGCTGTTCCCTTTACTCTAAAGGTTGTTGCCCCTTCTTTTCAAAAAAAAGTCTTGGTGCTGAAAAGAGCCCAATCTGGGGGTGAAATGGTTGGTTCAAAGAACAAGCCTGGAGGAAGAACACCAAGAGGGGAGTCCTTTTGAACCACAAGTATGTAACCATTCCAAAAATAAGGATCTAAGGAAGCAGGGCAACTAGAATCATAACCTCTCAACTACGAGTGTTCCTCATGCTGTGCTTTGTGAGCTTTTGTGATACATCTGCTTCTCCAGAACTCAAGATGCACAGCTGTCGGCTCAAAAGGAAAAATGGTATAGCAGAAATGCCAACTGGCACAGAAGAGGTTTTGGCCTTTGCATTTCAGTAGCAGCTGCTCTTCCTTTCCTGCATCATTATGGACTTAGTTTACATTTTCAGTCAGAGAATAAGTGAGCATCCCTTGAACCGGTTTCAGCTTCTGATGTGTTTACATATTTGAGGGGGTTGAAGGCAGATTGGAAGAGTCAATACCCGCTGGTATGATCAAGAGCAATTGATTTGCTTCTCTTTCCTTCCAAATAAGCAATGTTCCCTTCCTTGCTGCATCCCTCTCTCTGTAAACCCCAGTACTCTAATTTTACACTGCTATTAATGACTGTATATATCATCAAACAGCAGAAGCTGACACTTGCAGGGAGAAATGCCTTTCAAATCTGTGCTTAGTGCCAACTAGGACCTTCTTTCCTGCCTTCAATTTATATATCACCTTCCTCCAGAATAGGACCCAAGGCAGCTCATCAGGGAGAGGAGAAAAATGTATAATTGGTCAGATGGTGCTTCAGGAAACATAATGTATAGTCAATTTATGCATATTATGCAGATGGAAGTCCTATGGAGTTTTGTGGAACTTTTAACTTCCTACTATATGAGTTTGGATAATAAACACCGTAGGGGCAAAAGAGAGGTACTCCTAAGTAAACATATTAAAGATGTCACTGTTAGTTTGTGTCATAGGAGAGAACTTAGGGAGGTTACTTTTTTGGACCTATGGCTGGATATGGGATTTGTAGAGTTGCAGTTCAAAAAATGGTCTTTTCCCAATTGTACCAGCAATTTTCAATTGCAATTTGAAATGAAGTTCTTCCAGTTTCTAGCACTAATCAGAATGCACATGTTTAAGGTACAGACTCGCAAAAGATTTTCATCAACACGACATTTCATTTCTGTGTACATTTTATTCCTTGAGAAAGAAACTCTGCAAGACAAATCAAAATGAATTTAATATATGTAGTGTGATTAATCACGAGGTAACATTTTGTTTCAAGGATATCCCACTGGGTTATTTGTCAAACATGTAAATGCATTCCAGATAGAATTTCCCGCTTTGGTTGAATGTATGCCCTCATTCATTGTTGGCACTGGTGTACAAGATAAGCATATGAATAAGGGGTGGGATGGAGGCAGATAATATTCCCTTTCTGAAAATGTTTTGTCAAAAGATCCCTTAAAGCAAAATCTCTTCTCCTCCCTCCCCTTCTCCCAATTAAATTCCCAAATTTTATTTTTAAAAATGGAGAATTGATGGATATTGCTTTAGAAAAGTGGCGAAACCAGTCAACTGCACAATGCAACCGTGTGTGATTTTACATTGTTGTTTGCTACCTACTAAAATATGCTAACTGAAGTTTACTGAAGGAGCCTCGGGAGATATCTTAATTATGATGATCATGCTAGTTATACACTGCTTTTTATCTTCATTATTAGCTAATTAATTCTTCCAGCATCCTGTGAGGGAGAAAGTATAAACTTATTAGCTCAATTTTTTAGACACTGGAAAATTGAAACAGAAAGGTATGAATACTTGCTGTAGCAAATAAAGGATATCTATATGTCCCAATGAGTCAGAAGAATGGGGAATTGGTAGGTTATGGCTGCAATTATATACACCAGCAATACTGCCCCATTGAACAAAAGTAGCAGTTATCTTTGAGTAGGCATTGTTTGAGACTGCACTACAGGAATTTTTGTTTTGTTCATTACCTTTCTGAAACCTGACAACCTATCTGTAAAACCAACCTCATCATACGTGGCAAATTTCGGCAGCAACTCTGGATCCACTACAGTTTTGCCACGGAGCCCTCTGGTTCCCACTACTCATAAGAAAAGCACTTCCGGGGTGGTTTCATGGCAAAACTCTGGCATATTCAGAGTCACCACAGAAAAAAGCCGCTGGCAGCTATACATGAGGCCTCCCGTGTTGCATTGCCTTCAATGGGGCAAGCTGACCAGCAGATGCATCCTCCCATGTGATGGGGGAGGGAGCTGGAATGGTGTAAGGCAGGCCCGTAGCCAGGATTTCGTTTCGGGGGGGGGGGGGGCTGAATTTTTTTTCAGGGGGGGTTTTGGGGGGGGGCTGAGTTTCGGGGGGGGCTGAGTCTGAGTGAAAGAGGGGCTAGCCTAGCAAACCTTTTGTATCGTTACCCCAATACCCCCATGCATATGGGATATATTGAGTATGGTGATCAGATCATGATATGAATAAACATAACAGTTTAAATAATGCACCATTAAGGCCTTTTCGCGAACCACCATGAAAATTTCGGGGGGGGGGGCTGAAGCCCCCCGAGCCCCCCCCCCCCTGGCTACATGCCTGGTGTAAGGTGTGGGGTGATAGGTCCCCACACCTCCTGAGTGGGTGCTTCAAGGATCATCACAATGTGTAACGATCAGCTGAAATTCTGGCAGTGTGTGCAGCAAGATAGTAGTACTTTGTCATCACTTGAACTAATATTTGTCCAGTAGCACTTTCAACCAATATAATGCTAGTCTATAACTAAGGAGGAGCCCCCAGCAGTGCAGAGGGTTAAAGCGCAGATCTGCTGAACTTGCTGACCAAAAGGTCGCAGGTTTGAATTCGAGGAATGGCGTGAGCTCCTATTGTTAGCCCCAGCCTCTGCCAACTTAGCAGTTCGAAACATGCAAATATGAGTAGATCAATAGGTACTGCTCCGTAGGGAAGGTAACGGTGCTCCATGCAGTCATGCCAGCTACATGATGTTGGAGGTGTCTACAGACAACGCCGGCTCTTTGGCTTAGAAATGGAGATGAGCACCAACCCCCAGAGCCGGTCAAAACTAAACTTAATGTCAGGGGAAAACCTTTACCTTTTCTGTAAGTAAGAAAAGTTAGATCATTGGACTGAAGGTCTCAGAATGGCCCAACCAATAGCTGCACTGGAGATACTAGTCTAAAGCCAAACCTTTCAAAGGTGGAATATGGATTTATTTATTGGAACAACATCAGGGGTGAATAACATGGATCTCAAAGAATTTCAATGGAAGCTTGATCTACACTGCATTATATGGTCAATGTAGACTCATACAATACATTTTAACTGCACTGAATAGCATTATGTGAGTCTCCACTGATCATATAATGTAGTTTCAAACTACATTAATCCATTAAATATTTAAATATTAAATATTAAATAAATTAATCCATTAAATATTTCAATAAGTTTGCATAAATTTAACACCATGTTATGCTAATTTTCACTGAATTTTGGAATAAAAATGATATTCAAGAGATCAGGCCCTTAGCCAGGATTTCGTTTCGGGGGGGGGGGGGGTGAATTTTTTTCAGGGGGGGTTTCGGGGGGGGGGCTGAGTCTGAGTGAAAGAAGGTCTAGCCTAGCAAACCTTTTGTATCATTACCCCAATACCCCCATGCATATGGGATATATTGAGTATGGTGATCACATCATGATATGAATAAACATAATAGTTTAAATAATGCACCAGTAAGGCCTTTTCGTGAACCACCATGAGAATTTCGGGGGGGGGGGGGGGGCTGAAGCCCCCCGAGGCCCCCCCCGGCTACATGCCCCCCCGAGCCCCCCCCCCCCGGCTACATGCCTGCAAGAGATGATCTTCAGAATGTTTCCTTGATGTGTCTTTTTTCATTGATGATATAATTCTGAGTGAAATACAGAGATTACAAAAAAATCACTCCTAGAATGTTTTGCATTCTTGGTATTTTATTCATCATTGAGCAACTGCATCTTCTGAGGCAGAAAAACATGTCCTTGAAAAATTTAATGTAAAATATTATTTTTAAATGTTTTTAAAATGTCTGTGCTTTGTTCTGGACTATCACTGTTAGATAGCGGATTGGGACACAGTGCTATGTTATATTCATCTCTTCTTAATGACATGAATTTTTAAAAGTTCTGTGCTGTATTTATTTTTTAATGTTGTGTTAGGCTAACTACGTGTGATCTTAAGTAGGCCAGGGCTTGTAGCATTTGGATTTAAAAAGCAATTAAAAGTAATGGTAAAGGTTTCCCCTTGACATTACATATAGTCATGTCCAACTCTGCAGAGTGGTGCTCATCTCCATTATTAAACCGAAGAGCCGGTGCTGTCTGTAGACACCTCCAAGGTCATGTGGCCAGCATGACTATATGTAGCACCATTACCTTCCCACAGAAGTGGTAACTATTTTTTTAAAAAAAATATTAAAAATATTTTAACAGATAATTAAAAAGAATGAAAATGAAAAAGGGGATACAATAATAGGGATGGTCTGGGTATGTATTCCTCTAAGTTCTTGAAGCCAGAGAGGAAAAGTGCTAGGTATAGGTGAAGGTAAGAGGGAGTGAGGAGGGGGGATGGGGATGGTTAGGGAAGACATGGTAGTGAAAGAGGGATAGTTTGTTGACTTCCAATTGCTTTCCTAGTGGACTTAATCTTTTCTCACATTGTCCTTCCCTCTATCTCCTTTCTTCCTTTTCTTCATCCAGGGCTTATCCTTTTCTTCTTCAGTTAGCTGGATAATTCCTTTTACCAGGTTGGGTTATCCTAATTGTTTATATTTTTATTTTCCTGAATCATATCATCTTTAAATGGTACCTATTGATCTATTCACATTTGCATGTTTTTGAACTGCTAGGCTGACAGAAGCTGGAAGTAACAATGGGAGCTCACCCCAGTCATGGATTCAAACTGTCGGCCTTCCGATCAGCAAGTTCTGCAGCTTAGTGGTTTAGCAATGAGGCAAAATGGTGTCCTGAGATGGTTTTAAAGTACCTTTTAATGTGGATATAAGTGATTTTAATGATTGTATATATTTATGGTTTTATTACCTGGCATTGAATGTTTGACGTATATATGCTGTGCTCCACCCTGAGTTCCCTATGGGGTGAGAAGGGCGGAATATAAATGTTTTAAATAATTAAAACAAACAATAACCCACTGAGCCATCATGGCCCCTAATTAAAAATATCTATTTTAATTATTTTTGAGAAATTGCTGATATTGTTAAGTTCTTCTGGGGTTCATGGATTTACAACTCAAATAAATTAACTTTTAAACAGCAGAGTGCAAAGCTTGGATAGATCCTTGCTCTTGTCATACTACCATTCTCTCCTTCTGCCTCTTTTAAAAATAAAACAGGAATTATGCAGTATTTGCCTTTCTTGCTTCCAAAATAGCCAGGTTTGTTCATTTGTTTATTGCAATACTTATAAATCATCTTTTTGTACTCTCCCCAGGGTGCAAAGGTGATGTACAACTTTAAAAATGAAACAATCACACTGAGAAGAGAACAAGCCATCTTTAAAACATCCAAAGTAGAATTTGTTTTCCTGTGTTTCCTATCTATATGTAAAGCAAAATATCCTACAACCAGATTGATTTTACAGTCCCATCCAAATTCAGCCCATTACCAACTAGACCCTAGGTCAATGGTAGTATTGCAATATCTATTGGGATTGTATTATTGGTGACTTACCCTTGTTTTAGAGGGAAAAGGAAGATATATATAGTACATGAATGAATGAATAAATGCTCTTGAAAGATTCTTCTAGCACCAAGAGTTGAAAAGCAGACATTTCTGCAGAAACGTCCAACGTACCACCTGTTAGGGGATCTTGCAGCCGGTATGGCTCTCCCAGCTGGCATCAGAATCATTTATCTTTACCCTGTTACCAAGGAAATATGCTGTTTTAGCTTTCATAGTGTAAGCTGCTATTTTTGCTGCCAAAGCATGGTAGGAGTTGGCTTATTAAAGCAACCTGCCTTTGACAAACCAACTGTGGCTCCAAAGTGTCAAAAGTCTGCAAAGTCTGTCTGACACCAATTGGCTAAGCCGATTCAACAGCCCCCAAATGTTACCATGAGCTCCGAGAGATTAAAGAATGAGATGCAACAGAATGTGCACTCGACAGCTTCTGCGAGGGAAGGGGATTTGTGTACTTGGCTGAGTTTAATATTACAAATAAACTTTAGAGGCAAGAGAATCTGTCTGGTGCTATGAAGAAGAGATAGGACGAAAGGAGTTGTTTACATTGATGAAAAATCTGATTTACTTTGGAGCCACTGGACACATGATGTTCTTTCTGATTCGCTTGCAGTACTGTACTTGTGACTTTGTGCAGGTTCAACAAATGTTTATTTATTTGCCACATTTGTATACTGCCTTTCTCAGCCCGAAGGCGACTCAAGGCAGTTCAAAGTCGGCAGCAATTCAATGCCTTAAAGTTATGAAATAAAATTAAAAACAATTATAAAAACAATTAAAATATTTAGCATATGCTATAAAAAAGTACAACCTATAAAAACATAATTCTTGGTGTCTTCTTACTAAAATAATTATCCAATTCCATAGTCAGTCATTTCATAATTTCATATTTGCCTGATTATGCTGTATTAGTGAAAGCTTGCTCGAAGAGCCAGATTTTAACCTTTTTACGGAATGTCAGAAGGGAGAAGGCCGATCTTATATCCCTGGGAAGGGTGTTCCACAGTCAAGGGGCCACCACTGAGAAGGCCCTGTCTCTCATTCCTTCCAAACGCATCTGCGAGGGAGGCGGGGCCAAGAGCAGGGCCTCCCCAGAAGATCTTAAGGTCCTAGATGGTTCATAAAAAGAGATATGTTCGGACAGGTAAGCTGGACCGGAATATGCCTTTTATCTCACACTTTCTCAGAATATTAGGATTTTGGGGCATGTGTCTGGGCCCATGTACACTGACCATTTAATACAGTTTCAAAGAAATTGGTTTCACTATGCAGATGATTGTATAGGAAATCCTGGAACCAGTTTAAGGTCCGGATGGAGATTAGAAAGCACTGATGCACATTAAGGGCTTTCTTTCACACACTTTTGTGAGAGCTTGTCTGGATGCCACAGTTTGAAGCCAGCTTTGAACTACATTAAATTCTTAGTGTTGATGGGGGCTGCAATAACATGCATAATAGGAGAGTAAAAAAAGCAAATCAGCCATGACCATGTGACTTAACATAATGGGAGGATTGGAGACATGTACCACTCCTTTATAGTGAGTCTACCAGATGGTTATGGCAATTTCATAAACATGTATTTGTGAACTAGAAAAATCCAAGGCAAAACATTTTTTTCACTTAACTTGGAATACTGTGTCCAGTTCTGAGTACCACAATTCAAGAAGATTATTGATGAGCTGGAAGATGTTCAGAGGAGGACATATGATTTTCCTGCGTCTTGGCAGGGGGTTGGACTGGATGGCCCACGTGGTCTCTTCCAACTCTATGATTCTATGATTCTATGAGGGTGACCAAAATGATGGAAGCTCTGGAAATCATGAGGAGTGAATTTAGGAAGCCTGAAGAAGAGAAGGTTAAGAGGTGACACAATAGCCATGTTTAAATATTTGAAAGAATATCATATTGAAGATACAGCAAGCTTCACTTTCGTATACTAGCACACAGAGCAATGGATTCAAATTATAGGAAAAAGATTCTATCTAAGCCTATAGAAGAATTTCCTGGTGGTAAGAGTGGTTTGACAATGGTATATGCTGCCTTGGAGTGTGGTGGAATCTTCTTTTCCGGAGGTTTTAAAACAGAGGCTGAATAGCCATCTGTTGAGAGTGTTTTGATTGTGTATTGTTGTATGAGAGGGGTTGGATATCCCTGGTGTTTTCTTCCAACTCCACAATTCTATTCCTGTAGACATCACCCCTGGTAGAAGGTGCAGTGGGGAAAAATATCTGACAAAAGAAGGAATGAGTTGCTGTGAAGGAGAACCTATAGCTCAAGAGATCTTAGGGATAGATACGGACTCAATTTCATGTATTGATTGAACTTACCAGCCAGTCAAATCCTTCAAGAGTTGAATATACCATGTGATTTTTTTAAAAAAAAAATACTGGATTTATATTGTCCCTGATTTGTTCCTACAGTTTTAATTGTTTTTGTTGAATTTCTAACACAGAAAAGGGCAGAGGTAGCCTAATTGTGCATTTTGGACAGATATGAAAGGAAACCTTTAACTCTGGCGCCCATCCTGCCAAGGCCAAGTTTCCTGTGTAGTCCTTTATTTTTCAAATTGTGCTGTCTTTGTAGCATAAAGGAAAAGTGGATTAGAAAATGAAAGTATTTACATTCCATAAAATTTTCAATAAAATTCCATGAACAGAAGCAGCTCCAGGTTTTCAACTTCAATAAATAGAGGGCAGCTAAATATTTCATCTAGTCATTGAAAATGCTATATGAATAATGTAAAAAGCAATTAGGAATGCAACTACTGCGTCAAGCTCAGTCCCATGTTGTCTAGCCATCCTGAGTCGCTCACAAAAATGCTTAGGTTACCTTTTTTCTCCCTATTTTGAACTTTAATGTCTGGGCACATTGGAATGTGAACCAGGGGTTGGCTGGGGAGAGGAGGAGGAAGAAGAAGGTGCCATCGGATAAGAACATACTTCAGGTTGTCTGGACAAGTCCTGAACAATTTCTGTGTTCAGCCACCGACATTTGCTTCATTCTGACAGCCACAGTTTATGTTGTGCCTCAACAGGTGTTTACCTTGCTGACAGCACTCACCAAGAAACCAAATGTGGTAATAAACAGTTTATTGATAAAAGCACATATAAAAAGGGCCAAAGGCACCTCAAGCAAATAGAAGGGTAAAAATCCAAGAGTTAATAGAGGAAGCAAGTCCCAAAGGCAATAGGCAAATTCAGAAAATAAACATGAACAAAAATCCAGGAAACAAGGAGCAAAACATGGACATGAATCCAAAGGTAAATCCATAAAACAAGGAACAAAACTGGAGCATGACTCTTCAGTCTTGAATTAAAGTATGAACTAGGAACAAGACAGGGGTTCCTCACTCCAGTAGTGACGTTGCTTGATCTAAAATCCTAACAGCATAATTTAAGGACTGCAAAACATGAACACATTCCTTTTTTCAGGGATTTTCCCGCACCTGAATCCCCACCTGAATTCAGAAGCAGCCTGGTATCTCCGTCTAAGCCAGATGCTTAGTGAGCTAATGTTATTCTCCTCTCCTTAACTGTTGGATTCCAAAACAGGTCCACTTTCACACGTCTCAGCAGCAGCATCTTGCTCCAAAACCCCCTTCATTCCTTCAGCTACAGAACCATTTTGCTCTAAAACCCCCTCTATTTACTCACCTACAGAACCATCAGGTCCTGAATCCCCAAACCCCTCATCTTCATCTGGCTGACCCATGACAGTTTAGATGAAAAAGAAAGTGTAATTAGAAAAGAAGTGATCAGCTGCACTTTTAAGAGCATGGTATGAACAAACTCCAAAAGGCATGAGTATAAAGAAGCTTCTGATGATACAGGTTTGCTGCTGGAATATGAGAGGAATCATGCTTTTCTAGAGGAAAAACAAATGCTGGGTTGAAAGGGAGGAGAAGGAGAAAGATAATCTCCAGAACTGGTCTCCAGTGAAGGAATAAATTATCAATGGCTGGTTAGAAGAAGGCAATTTAACAGAAGTGCCCTTCAGCCAATGTAATGCTAATCCTTAATTGCCTGGTAAATAACCATGCTGTTAAGGAACCTGGCAATTATGCTGAGTTGTACAACACTTACAAAAATTAGATGATAGTAATGTAATTACAGGAAAAAGTTACTCCAGGAGAAACAGAGTTTGGTGTCTTCTAGCGGATGATCTACCGCAGGAAAAGTCAATTGGCAATTACTGTAACAAATACGCTGATCTGACCAGGCCTTTTACTGGTGCTTCAAAGTGAAACATTGCCTCAATGCTGGGAATTGGGAATCGCAAAGAAGAGGAATGCAGCCCTTTTAAATTTTCAGAGCCCTCATGTCACATCTTCTTCAACACAGTGACACACACTTAATTGTTATTTCATTACAAAAGATAGACTGTGCCGCCTAATGTCTTACATAATGTTGGAAGTTCTCATTTTAGGGGATAGAATCACAAGCTTGTGATAAATTTTGAAGAAGCTAATTAGCATGTGTCATTTTTTAAAATACTGAAGATCATATGATAGGAAATGGGTTAGTAACATCTTGTGCCACTCTTGTGAATTCTGCATTTGTAAGAGTTGAACCAAACAGGAACTGTAGAGAAGTTTGCATTACTGATGGCAATTAGAGCTTAGCTGCTGTTCCTTCTGGAGTCAATCATGGTTTATGTCAGGGATCCTCAAACTTTTAAATTCGGGGGTGGGGGTGGTTCACGGTTCCTCAGACTATTGAGAAGGAGCCCCTGGTGGCACAATGGATTAAACCCTTGTGCCGGCAGGACTAAAGACTGACAGGTCAGAGGTTTGAATTTGCGGAGACCACAGTGAGAGAAGCCTTCCATAAAGATGGTAAAACATCAAAACATCTGGGTGTCCCCTGGGCAACATCCTTGTAGATGACCAATTCTCTCACACCAGAAGCAACTTGCAGTTTCTCAAGTTGTTCCTGACACACACACACACAAGACTGTTGGGGAGCTATACTATTGTTTGGGGAAAAATGGACCAATTCCTGGGCACATTACACATATCTTATTTGTAGTGCAAAGAAACAAGAAAGAACAATACAATATCTAAAATGAGGAACAATTTAACCGACATAAACTTACAAGTATTTCAATGGAAAGTGAGGACCTGCTTTTAGCTGATGAGATCTAGTTAATCAGGATTGCTGTTGCCCATGGTTGTTTATTTTTGTTGATGTAGTTTAATTCCACTGTATTTATTACATGTTGTTTGCATTGTTGCTTTTGTGAGCCACCATGAATCCCCTTGGGGAGTTGGGGTGAGATATATAGATTTATTAATAATAATAATAATAATAATAATAATATTTTTGACAGACAATACAATTATTGCAACATGGGATTTACAGTTCCAGGCTTACCATTAGACAGCCTAAAATAGTAGACATTGAGGGGCAGAATAGTGGCAAAATGCTGGAGGACAGAACAATGTGTGCCATGCAGCTTTCCTCTTCCTCATGTTTGTTATGAATCTGATTTACACACTGTGCTCATCCTAGGCACTCAGGGTGGATAACAATCTGCATAAAAACACACTGCTAAAATCACTATTAGAAATACCTATATTCATAAATTTGTTGTTGTTCATTCGTTAAGTCGTTTCCGACTCTTCGTGACTTCATGGACCAGCCCATGCCAGAGCTCCCTGTTGGTTGTCACCACCCCCAGCTCCTTCAAGGTCAATCCAGTCACTTCAAGGATACCATCTATCCATCTTGCCCTTGGTCGGCCCCTCTTCCTTTTTCCTTCCATTTTCCCCAGCATAATTGTTTTCTCTAAGCTTTCCTTTCTTCTCATGATATGGCCAAAGTACTTCATCTTGGCCTCTAGTATCTAAAACAAACTACAAAAATCAATGCAAAGAATACAATTGGCTCTCCACATTTGCTGGTTTGACTTTTGAGGATTTGATTATTCACCGATTCAGAAGAAGGAAAGGAAAGCCCTCCTGAACAAATCTTGCCAAGGAAATCTAGTGATAGTTTGCCCCAGGGTTCTCATAAATCAGAAATGACTTGAAGGCATACAGAAGCAGGCATTTAAAGCTGTGTGTTCCTCTTGCATTCTGCTTAATGGAATTGGCATTTGTTTCTCGTTTTAACTTGGAATACAGGGTTTGGAGTCAAGCAAAGTAAAACAAGCAGGTTAAGATCCTCAGAGTCTTGGAAAAGCCAGCTAAGTCGGTTTCTGGCACCCAAAGGTGGCAAAATGTTCCTTCCCAATAGGCTAATTTCATGAAAAGTAAATTTCAATTTCTTGTTTCATTATATAAGTGTGGCATTTTGGAAAAGACAATCTGGAATAGTCTTTGCATTTCAAGAACACCCCCAGCAGCTTCCTCTCAGTATGTAAAATGTCATGGTGAATTTTGAAGTCTGTGTTATTGTAGTATGTTTTGTTAGAGATATGCATAATAAGGGATCTAGCTTTTCCTGCAACTTATCCAGTCTTAATGCAATTACTATTTTTTAAGGTGGCATACCAAATTTCACAGATGGGCAAATTCACCCTCCCTTTATAGATGTATCTTCTGCTGAACTATTTATTATTATTATTATTATTATTATTATTATTATTACCCTGCTTTTTCTCTCCACTAGGAGACTCAAAGCATATTGCATTACAAGCATTTTCATACAAATATACAAACATTAAAATTGAATATAATTGGTATTAAAAATTCAGTTAAAATCCAAAAAATAAATAAAAATTATTCCAAACTGAAAACCACAGCAGCCCCTGACTTGATCTTAAAAACCTTTTTCTTTAAAAGCCTGTCTGAATAAAAGGTGCACTCTCAAGCTGCCTTCAAACTGTATTAAATGGACAATGTAGGTGTGCCTATATGACAAGGAATTTGGAATGGTTTGACCAGTTCCTCTTTCTGAAATATACTTACAGCACCTAGTACTGATTGGCAGTCTCCTATCCAACTACTAATCGGATATGACCCTGCTTATCTTCCAAGATAACATGGAATCTGGTGCCTTTATAGAATACTTACAGAAAGCACATATATATGCTGATATTTCTTGAAAAAGCTATTTTCTTTTAATTTTTTTTCATGTCAGGAGCAACTTGAGAAATTGCAAGTCACTTCTGGCGTGAGAGAATTGGCCATCTGTGAGAATGTTGCCCAGGAGATGCCTGGATGTTTTGATGCTTTACCATCCTTGTGGGACGCATAGGGAGCTGGAGCTGGCAGAGGGAGCTCACCCATGCTCTCCCTGGATTTGAACCTGTGACCTGTTGGTCTTCAGTCTTGCCAGCACAAGGGTTTAACCCACTGTGTCACTGGGGGCTCTTTTCTTTTAACAATAACCAGCCACACATAGCAATACAGTAACCAATACAGTAAGTACAAAAGCCCCCGGTGGCGCAGTGGGTTAAACCCCTGTGCTGGCAGGACAGAAGACTGACAGGTCGCAGGTTCGAATCTGGGCAGAGCATGGATGAGCTCTCAGCTCCAGCTCCCCATGCAGGGACATGAGAGAAGCCTCCCACAAGGTTGGAAAACATCAAAAAAAAAAAAAAAAACAAACTTCCGGGCACCCCCTGGGCAACGTCCTTGCAGACGGCCAATTCTCTCACACCAAAAGCAACTTGCAATTTCCCAAGTCACTCCTGACATGAAAAAAAACTTTTGAAAGATAGGATTTTCCAAAAGTTGTGTAAGAAATCGGAATTAAGTTATTTTATTGGAATAATCAGGAATGTTTTCTTATTATTTTTCAAAGTTACTGTTTGTGACTACTTCAGAAGTGTTTTGGCAGGAATCATTCAACTTTCAGGCCATTTTCTTATCACTACATAAGCACATGTCTTCCTCTGATTTCTCTGCATAATTGCGGCTTTTGACTGCATCCAGAGGTTCAATATCTGGTGTTTTTCCTTTGTATCCCTTAAAGTAAAATGAGTATTACTCTATTTATATAAGGCTTGCTCATGGGTGTATATCACTGAGTTTTAAGAGCTCCCTTTCTGGACTACAATAGGACTTCTAGGAGTTGTGGTCCCAAAAGTAAAATTTCCAAGTTCAGAAAAGAGACTTCTCTCTGCAAATGTTGTTCTCTCCTTAACTCATAATCTAATTGCATTATTACATAGTGTACTTCATCCTCTCAAATACAAGGATATTGCTTGTCTCTAAATGCACTGGGACAGCTGCCACCACATCTGGGGGAAAAAGAGGACCGGTGTCTGTAGGGAAGGCAGATTTGGATGAGCTTTTCTCCATTTTTCTATTCTCTTAGCACAAATGAGGTGTCTCCTCTTACAAGCTCTTATCATTAAAATGATAACACTCCAAATTACATGTAATTTATATTTCTGGAGAATAGGAGGGGAAAACAGGGAAGAGAAGCATAAAAGAGGACAAGGATGAGAAGCTCTTCCTATCCTTATTGCCAGCTACTCCAGTTTAATTTTTCCACTTCCAGATGCTGAAGGAAACGTACACTCTGCATAAAAACAACAGAAAACACTAAGCCTCCCATTTCTTTAGGTCATAGTAAAAAATGACATTCGGTCTGGGAAATATATCACCAGCCTTAAAAGTTATGCCCATAAGTGTAAAGTATGAATAGTATTTCTTTATTCCAGTTCCTTTTGTGTGTGTTTGTGGAAATTTGGGTGCATCTACATTGTAGATTTAATGCAGTTTAGTACCATTTTAATTGCAATGGCTCAATCCAGGGAGTTGTTTGGTGAGGCACCAGCACTCTTTGGCAGAAAAGGTTACAGAGCTTTTAAAACTACACCTGCCATAGAATTGAGCCAAAAAAGTTAAAGTGGTGTCAAACTGCTTACATTCTATAACAGTGTTTCTCAACCTTACTAATGTTGAAACCCCTTAATACAGTTCCTCATGTTGTGGTGACTCCCAACCATAAAATTATTCTCATTGCTACTTTCATAACTGTAATGTTGTAACTGTTACGAATCACAATGTAAATATGCAGGATGTAGCCGATACACCCAAATTTGAATACTTGTGGGGTTGGGGGGATTGATTTTGTCATTAAGGAGTTGTAGTTGCTGGGATTTATAGTTAACCTACAATCAAAAAGCATTCTGAACTCCACCAATGATGGAATTGAACCAAACTTGGCACACAGAACTCCCACGACCAACAGAAAACGCTGGAAGGGTTTGGTAGGCATTGACCTTGAGTTTTGGAGTTCTAGTTTACCTACATTCAGAGAGCACTGTGGACTCAAACAATGATAGACCTGGACCAAATTTGGCACGAATACTCAATATGCCCAAATATGAACACTGGTGGAGTTTGGGGGAAAATAGACCTTGACATTTGGAAGTTGCTGGGATTTACAGTTCATCTACAATCACAGAGCATTCTAAACCCCACCAATGATAGAATTGGGTCAAACTTCCCACACAGTCTAATCACAGCAGAGGAGGGCTTATGGTGCGAGGATTTGTCATCTGTTTCCAAAAAAGGTAAGGACAGGTGGAGAGATCTTCACCCTTCTCTGCCAAACAGGTTCCTAAGACCATCAGAAATATGTTTTCTGATTGTCTTTGGCGACCCCTCTGACCCCCCCCCCCCGCGACACCCCCCCAGGGGCCCAACTCCCAGATTAAGCACCCTTTCTATGAGCTCTTGAATTCCCAGAGAAGTCTGGATTCAGACATCAGTACTTTTCCTTTCTGCTTTTGTTTGTTGCTTCATGACTTCAAGTCATTTCCAAGTTATAGCAACCCTAAAGCAAACCTATCACAGTAATTTCTTGGCCAAATTTGTTCAAAGATGGATTTATCTTATCCTTCATCCGAGGCAGAGAGTGTGTGACTTGCCCATGGTCATCCCATGGATTTTCATGGCTAAGCCCTTGTCTCCACAATACTACAATGCTCAAACCCTATATAATACAGGAACTTATTTTGTATTGCTATGCTAGACATTCCTAAATTCACAAACCGTCTTAGACGTGACTGCATTATTAAATGGCTTAAATACAATTACAAAGCATTCTAAATATCTCTTTTAATTATATTTCCATTTTAACAAAGCAAAACTACTTCAATAGATGGGAGGCCAGAATAATTTTTCACTGCCAAATTTGAGAACAAAGGGTGAAAAGGTGCCTTTAAATGATTTTATAAATGTCTGGCTAAACTTCGTATAATTAAAATGCCGCCCCAACAGTAATGGCTGAAAAAGAAGCAGAAAAGCTTGCATTTTAGTCTTATTCCAAGCTATTGATTATGGCCCATATTACAGCTCTTATATAAATGTGATTCTCTTTACTTTGCATTAATTTGCATTCCTGGCATTTAAACTGATGAATAGTGGAGATACTTGCACACTTTTGGCCCCAAAGAAAGGATTATGCAGAGGGCAATAGAAAAAGTGGTGAGCAACTCCACTCCTTCTCATTCACCTTTTCTCGTCTATAGTATTTATCTCCTCTGCCTTTCATAATAGCAGGGCTTGGGAACATATCTTTCCTCATTACCAACTAGACTCCTACATGGATGCATTCTATAAAGTTCTGGGATTTGCAGTTTCTAGAGTTCTTAGGAAAGTGCACTAGATAATTCTATGTCCCTGGTAAACTGCAAATCCTCATAAACCATAGGATGGAAGCATAGCAATTAAAGTGGTATCAACATGGTGTCAAACTGCATTAATTCTACAGTGTAGATGTAGGTAGTGTTAGGCTCCAGTGACACTGTCATATGATGCAATCTGAACTGCATTGAACTGCATTATATGAGTCTACACTGCCATATACTCCAGTTCAATGCAGTGAATCTGCTTCCGCAAAGTACATTATATGGTAGTGTTGATGGGGCCTTAGAGACCCTAGACATGACTCGTTCCTCATTGTGCCAACAGTTAAACTGAGTGACTTAAGTCATAGCTTGGGTTTCATGAATAGGCATCAATTTGTTAGCTAGCTCATTATTCTTGTAATTTCACTACCAGATAGAAGGGAATTTCACATTTTCTGTAGGACTCCTGAGTTCAACCTGGAGATGCTAAGTCTTTCTGAGCCTGGAACTACACTGTCATATAAAATTCAGATTATCAGCTTTGAACTGGATTATATGGAAATGTAGACTCATATAATCCAGTTCAATGCAAATAATGTATGGGCCCTGTGGGGACTGACTCACAGGTAGTCGTGGGAATACTTGAACTGATTCAAGGCCAGCCACTATGGTGTGTGTAAACATCATCCAGCCCCTGAACTGGTTCCAGGGCTCACAAGGTATGCCTTAAGAGAGCCAATGAAATTACACGTGTGTGGGAGGCACATACACACAGGTTTTGCTTGCACATCACTTCTTTTGGTTGGTTTTTCATGTAAGGGTGCCTCTTTGTAGCCAATTAAGATGGCTCTGTATCTTTTGGCCTTTTCCAATATTTGCCCAATGGTGAGGATTCATAGAAACTGCATTCTAAGAATATATGGAGGCCTGTTGTTCCTCACCCCTGATGTACACTACCTAAATGTGGTGATGGTGAAATTTAGACATTCCTAACTATCTGAAGATCATTCACGAAGCAATATTATGCTGGTGAGGAATATGTGACCTCAGTTTGTGTGTTCAGTTAGCTCTTCCTCTTTAACTCATGCCCTTAATTATCTCATATTGCATTCACGATAAACCGGCATGAGTGAACTGACCCTTCGGTAAAGAAGGATGTGTTCTTGTGCATCCTCCAAGATCAATTAAAGCTAAAATAGGCAGCTCCAAATCCCTTTTCTAGAGCTTATGCAGCCTTTACTGTCTCTCTCCCAGATGTTCTTGCCGAAGCCGATAAGACTTAGAAAAATGAAAGTGCAAAGCACATATTATTTGTGCAATTTCTTTAGCTCATAATCCAGTTGTCCTTTTTGCTTACAGAGGTTATGGGAAGAAAATCTGTAACTAGATCAACACTTTGCCTTTTGGTATTATAGAAAAGTGTTTCTTTTCCCCCTGCTGGAATTTTTAAAATGGCTTTCATGCACTCTATGAAAGCAGCCTTTTATGTGCTGGGAAATTTGGGGCATTCAGCCTCTCCCTTTATCGTCCAGTTCAGCAAAATATAGAAACTCTTCCAAATGTAGGTATTTTTTTATTCTATGCTAGTTTCAAACCTGTGTAGTTTAGTGGTGATTACTGAGGAAGGTGGGCGGTATAGCAGCAGGGATTGACATAGTGACTTCCAAAATGGTTTTGCAGCAATGTTGTTGATGCCACCTACAACATAACCACTTCCATTTCAGTAAGAAGCATTGTGACTATTACTCTTTAGTGACATGTCCTCTGTAATGATCAAATAGCATTCTACCATCAGTTGCAAAAAATTGGACTGTATTACCTCTTTGGAAACTGTCATATTTTGAGAAATCAGGCAGAGCTTGGCAAAGTTCCTCTTTGGACAACAATCCCCAGAATCCCCCCACCAGAGCTGGATTCCAAAAAGGTAATTTTTCCAAGCTCCAATGATCAAGCATGTAGGAATCACCACCTGTATTTACCTTTTCGGCTCATGCCTCTTTGTTAAGATAGCCATGGTTATGGATGGAAGAAGAATCCCAGTGTAGTAAATTTAATGAGATTCCTCCCTTTTCTACTTACCAAACAGTGCATTAGACAACTGGACAGCTTTTTCAAGTAAACAGAGCATTTTAATATCCACTGTGATGAAGGCCACACTATGGTTTAACATAATGAGCAGCAACAATATCTTTAAAACCAGAAATTCCTAGTTTAAAATTGTAGAATTGAACAAATTTATTTTCCCTTCTTTTTCTAACATTCACCCTGAAAGTATCATTGCTTTTGCTGGCAAAACTGTATTATCTGTGCACAAAAAAGATGTTATCAGCATGCCTGGGGGGGGGGGGGGTCTCAAGATTGTGTGTAAATAGAAAAAAAGAATTAGAAAAAAATGTATGGGGGAACTCATTGAAGGGTGGCTTTTGGGGGACAGACAAGAAAACAAGGAGAGAAAATCTAATGCAGGGGCCAAGGATACTCCACTTCACAAGATGTTGTTGTTATTCTTGTTGTGTGCCTTCAAGTAGTTGCTGCAGCTTTTAAATAACAAGTTTTGATACTAGTGTTTGAGTGTTGAACTATGACTCTGGAGTCCTCTTGTGATAGGTCATCTTTGGGGTTGACATAAGTTGGAAATGACTTGAAGGCACACACAAGTAATTCTCTGCTGTCTCTCTCAATTATCTAGAACGATCCTTCCCAAAATGAGAATAGGTGACTACATTTTAGCTATATCTGAGATTTCCTAGCTTTTCTCATCAAAACTAATAGAATATAGGACTTTCCATATCATCATAATCATCACCACTCGCAGTTGAGTATGCTTGCCTTCCAAATATAGAATCATGGTGGTGGGTCCGTAGGTAACTGTAGAGACCTGTTCTGGATTCACATGTTCTATCACAATGAGGACACCAATTTCCAGATGGAAGGCAGTCCTGACAAGGGTTTGATTGACGTGTCTTCCTTTTGACATGTTTCTCCCTTTTGCCCGTCATTCATGCCTCTTTGAATTCCACAGCATTGTTGGTAACTGCTGAGCTCCAGTTAGAACGCTCCAGGGCCAGGGCATCCCAGTTCTTGGTGTCTATGCCACAGTTTTTAAGGTTAGGTTTTAGCCCATCTTTAAATATTTTTTGCTATCCACCAGTATTCCATTTTCCATTCATGAGAGTAGAGTAGAGAAGGTTGGGAGGAGACATGATAGCCATGTATAAATATGTGAAAGGATGTCATAAGGAATAATAATAATAACAATAAACCTTTACTTATATTTTGTTCTATCTTCCCGGAGGGACTCAGGGCTTGTTTTCTGCTGCCCTGGAAACTAGGACTCAGAGCAATAGGTTCAAATTACAGGAGAGGAAATTCTACTTGAACATTAAGAAGAACTTCCTGACAATAAGAGGTGTTCAGCAGTGGA
The DNA here is from genome assembly GCF_037176765.1 of Anolis sagrei. Taxonomy (NCBI): domain Eukaryota; kingdom Metazoa; phylum Chordata; class Lepidosauria; order Squamata; family Anolidae; genus Anolis; species Anolis sagrei. The sequence continues at coordinate 104,299,544 of NC_090026.1, read as the reverse complement.
ACTCTCTGCCTCAGAGTATGGTGGAAGCTCCTTCTTTGGAAGCTTGTAAACAGAGGCTGGATGGCCATCTGTCAGGTGAATTTTGTGCTTGTCCTGTATGATAGGGGATTGGACCAGATGGCCATATGGTCTCTTCCAACTCTATTATTCTATGATTCATTGATATACCGATTCACTGTAGCTTTGTTGTTGCTGTATATCTTTTAAACCTTTCTGAATTATGGCGCTCTTAAGGGGAACTTATCATGGGGTTTTCTTGGCAAGATTTGTTCAGAGTGGTTTTGCCTTTATCCCTTTCTGAGACCAAGAGAGTATGACTTGCTTGAGGTCACTTAGTGGGTTTCTATGGCAGAGCAAAGATTCAAACCCAATTCTCTAGAGTCATAAGTTAGTGCCTCACTGCACTAAAGGAATATAGCTCTACTTTTTTTAAGAGAAAGGAGAACAATAAACTTTTGTTATGTTATGTGGTGGAATTAAAATTAAATTCACTTAATGGGTAGAATTAAAATGTTGTAGCTGGTATTGGGAACTGCCAAAAAACCCCCATTGTTTTTATCCACAAAACAAACATTTAAAAATAACTCCAAAACAACAGCAACAAATGCTACAACCTCCTGACACATTTCTCCTGACTGAAGGAACCTGAACATTGGTTGGTTTTCATTGGGACCTTAACGGTACCAGACTTCCTCTGGATCAAGACCATTGAAGCTTTTTCCTTCTCAGTGAGGTGCTTGCTGCCTGTGAGTGTGAAGCAATTTCAGCAGTGTAATGCGAAAAACTGTTGTAATCCCCCAGGTTTCACATAATTTATGATGTGGTAATGATTTCCTGCAATCATAATTCCCTGTTTTGAAATTGCTCTCGCGGATGGCTAGTGCAGTCCGCTTTTCTTCCCTAACAATTCTGCAGCTGATGTCTGCATTCCCCCAGTAATGAGATGGAGGTGGTTAATTTATTAGTCATATACCTCGCATGCAGGTGGAACAGAAATTTCTGAAATGAATGAAGAGTCCTCAGCAACCTCAGCAGAAGTAGTGGCTTTATTTCCTTGCACACAATATGTTTTGGCAAGAAGGCTCCCCCCCACGGAATGAAAGCGAAGGAGAAACCTCTTGCTTCCACGACTCTGATGTGTTTCACTAGAGATAACTAAAGGACATTTGCTTTATCCAATGTTGTTTTTGATTCACAGGAGCATTTATTTTGTTTCCATTTATCCTTCTACATGTTCATAAGCCTTATCTCTCTTTCTAGTATTGAATTGTTCTCAAGCTCATTTTGTATCAGCACACGAGTTTGGCAACTTTGTTCACCCAACATACACACACATCTCCATTTTCCTAACTTAAAGAGTTTTTCCTTGCTTTCATTTTGCTGCATCGTCGAAGGCTTTCATGGCCGGAATCACTGGGTTGTTGTAGGTTTTTCTGGGTTATATGGCCATGTTCTAGAGGCATTTTCTCCTGACATTTTGCCTGCATCTATGGCAAGCATCCTCAGAGGTAGTGAGGTCTGTTGGAACTAGGAAAAAGGGTTTATATATCTGTGGAATGACCAGGGTGGGACAATGGACTCTTGTCTGCTGGAGCTAGGTGTGAATGTTTCAACTGACCACCTTAATTAGCATTTGATGGCTTGGCAGTGCCTGGGGGAATCTTTTGTTGAGAGGTGATTAGATGTGCCTGATTGCTTACTCTCTGTTGTTTTGAGTCCTTTGTCCCACCCTGGTCATTCCACAGATATATAAACATTATTCCTCATATTTAATGAGAATCCCATTCCCTGTCATTTGAATCCATTGTTTGGGGTCCTATTTCTGGAGAGATGGAAAACAAGCTTGCTTCATCTTTCACTGTACAGATCTTCACAAATTTAAACCAAACTACAAAGTGATAGCTCCAAAACCACCTCCTTCCACTTCCTCCTCCTAATATTGTTACTATTTAATACTAATAATAATGCTTTATTGATAACTTGTTCTATCTCTCTGAGGGGACTCAGGGCAGCTTCCAGCAAAATGAAACACAGTGGCAAACATTCAATGCCAGTAACAACATATAACAAATCAAAAAACAAAGTAAATAAAAATTAAATCACAAACAGTACATTCCAAACTTTAACAGCATAATACGTTCTTAAAAACTCTTAAAACTTATTTATTTCTTTGCAATATTTGTATACTGCCCTTCCTAACCCTGAAGGGGACTCAGGGAGGTTCACAGTTTACTTATATTTCCCTTTTTATTGCAGTCTGAGACCCAAAGCACCTTATAAAAACAGACATGCCCAAAATTTCACAGCATAAACATGTTTAAAATAGACTTTTTTCAATTGAATAATGTCAGTTTAAAAGCTATGTTGCTGTTTATTATTTATGTACTGTTTTGTTTATTTATTTAGTGAACCGAGGTAGGTTATAAAAATTACATAAGAAATTAGATAAAATTTGATATGATACAATTACATTTTTAAAAAATTAAAACAATAAGGAAGACCCTTGTTTCCATGGAGGATATGTTCCTAGCCAGATCATGAAAACCTAAAACTGCAGATATGACTGAACACCATTCAGTGATCTGACTTTCAGTCCTAGTATGGCACAGAGGTGCCCTGTAGGACTCAGACATTCCTAGAGGGCTCCTTGGTGACTTCTGCAGGTAGCATACAATAGAATCACTTGGAGAACCTGGCAAACCATGGCTTATTATGTTGTCAAAAACAGATAGTTAAACCAAGTTAAATGCATTTAAAATCTAATTAAAACATGCAAGAGACAACACAACATACCACATTCAACACTGTTTGACAAAGAGGCCATCATTGTTTTCTCTTTTGTAGAATATTTATGTGGGGCACTTGTAGATTCAGAAATACAAAATCTATACCCTTCATATTAATAGTCTTTGCCAACTTGACTACACTCTGATGTTGCTCGGCCATGTGGGTCCTGGTTTTCATCTCTGAAATGTTGGAGGTTATGGAAGTGTTTGGAACAAAGAGTCACACAATTGTCCAATTGTGTAGAAATGAGGTCTCGTGTGCATAATTCTTTCTCACGCTCTTCTTGTCCTCTGTTCTTCTTCTATTAGTTTAGCAATGGAAGGGGGAGTGTGGTATTTAGTTGTGTTTATCTAGGTGGTAATGAATGCTCTGTAGCAAAGTGTATCGGTTACAAAATAATTACAAGGGCCATCTGTAAATTAGATTCATGACATTATCTCCAGGGAAGAATGGAGCTCTAGGCATACTGTCAGCTAAATGTAAACAATGAAACGTTAACCAACAAATGTCAGCAAAATACTGCATGTCCTTCAGTGGAGATTTGACTGGTTTTGTGTCTTGGTTTTTTAAAGGCACATATTACTGTTTTGAAATTAGTCATTAATGGTGTCTAATTCCAACAAAATCAATGGTAATTCTTGACCACAGAAAGACAACTAGACATCAAAGAAAACTTTCCAAAATGTAAATATGCCAGGATAAGATTCAGCTCTTGAAAAAACAAAAAGTCAAGGAAACTGTAATGTATTGCTTATATGGGATGAGTAAACATTTTGGATAAGGATTTGCAAATGAATTTAGATTTGAGATGGAAAGGCGTGAGAATAGAGAGAGAGAGAGAGCAATTGGTAGAGAGAGATCAAACCCAAATATGAACAAAACCAAACGTGGCATGTTCAACCTGTCATTCAGATGCAGGACTGGTGCCTGAAGGACAGATTCCCCACAGCCTTGTTCTGGACGTCTGTGGAGGAGGCCAAAGATATGCTGCTGCCGAAGTGGCAAATAGAACCTCACAGCATATGTTCCAAGATTTCACAACTGAAAATGGAATATTTGTGGCCAAGTGAAATCACAGCAGAGTGAAGATGATAAAAGTTATAAATGAAGAAGAACACACACAGTAGGAGACACTGCAGCCATTGTCTTTTGCCCTAGCTTACAGGGAAGGACGTAATTCTACCTCTGCTCTCATTTCCTGCCTGCTACATTGAGTGCAAACTACTTTTGTACTTTGAACTCAGTTTGCAACAATTGATGTAACCTGAGGACAAGGGGGGAAAGTGAGAAGTAGAGAGAAACCAAGGCATTTAAAAGCTCCTGAAAACACGAGAAGGCTGAGGATTAATTAGGACTTTCCCTGCCAAACCAGAACAGTTGGAAGGGTAGCCATTTTAGAATCTAGAAATCCTACTGCAGACTATTTTGTGTTACAGCAAGATGATCTTAACTCCAAAACAGCCAGCTCCCCAAAAGAACCAAAACGTTAACAAAAACGTTTGCTTCTAGTCACCAAAAATGCTCAGTGCAATGACGTACCTCTTTATACCTTCTAGACCCAAAAGAGCAAAAAATCATGTTCTCTCTTGTAAAAAATACTACATTAGTAAATCAAACAACTAAAGATTTGTTGGCCTTCCATGGTACTCAAAATATGCTGCCTGAAGAAACACCTCCTCATGGTTCCTATGTAGGGACAGCCCTACCTGAGATGCCATACTCACAAGCCTCTGTGTATAAAGTACAATGCAAAGTTTTGTGCTGCATGCTGAGCTTCCCCTTTTTAATTCAGCCTTGAAACTGACACTTGCTTGAACTACTAAGTGGCTTGATAGTGGGAAATCTCTACAGAGTGCTTGTCTTGGAGGATTACAGTAGAGACGTCTCTTGCGATGACAGAAAGTGAGATCTGTCAAAGAATGGATGGTATCTAAAGGGATCCAACATTCTGAATTAATTGAGGAGCCATCCCTCCTGTATCTAAAAGCCATCAGCTTATAGCTGTCTCATCAGATTGGTGCAGTCAGCCTGAGTGACAGACGACGCAGGATACTGAAAAACAACAACAGTAGTCAACAACTCACAAATCGGGATCTTTGGCTTTTCTGTAGCTTGGTGCCTTATTTTTGTTCCATCTGAGAGATGTTTGCAAAGCCAGGATAAGGCAGCGCCAGCAAAGTCATGTAACGTTGCTGCAGTTTTGGACAATGACATTTGGCGATTACTGATCTTGAAAGCTTACTTTCAGAGTGGGGGAAATTGCTCCAGGCTTTTTCCTCCCATCAGTGACAGGAAAGCACTAAACACTCCACAGGCATTGTTAAAAGATGTTGTTTGCAACAAACAGACCTTTTCTTTTTGCTTTGATAGTTCACCCTGGTTTAATATGAGCCATTCTTTCTGTCATCTCAGAATAATTAGAGCATTTTGCACTGTGCATGGTGGTCAAAGGGCTGCAGTATTTTTGGCAACTCATAGTAGCCTTTCCAGCACATGTAATCATTACTGCTAAAAGAAAAACCACTTAGCAAGTAGCATACGCATACTTTGGGGCTTATGAACCACTCCCACTTGAACACCAATTGCTCAAGAGCAGCGGTAGTGTGCAATATTGTCTCCAAAGACTTGACTCCTGTTGTGACTTAGGCCAGGAAAAGTCCCACTCACAAATACATACAGATAAAGGGGTGGGTGGGGGTGGAGGCCTCAAAAGCCATGTCTCAGATCCTTCTTTTTCTACCAGCATAATTATATCAGTTAGGAAGAATTTATTGGGCTGTTCTGGGAAGTGGGACACTGGACTAAGGAGCCCTTTCATACAACGCATTTATAGCACCTATAATTCCACTAACTGTCATAACGACATCTTATGGATTCCTAGGATTTGTCCTTTAGAGAAAGGTATTTTGAATTCTCAGAGAGTCCTAGTTGCCTCAACAAACTATCAGCCCTAGGATTCCATTTGAAGTTTTCATGACAGTTAAAGTGGAATCACTGGGCTGTAACTGAGAAGTGTGAAAGGGCCTTAGTTTGGTATTTTGGTCTCCTACAGCATTTGTGGAGAGCCAATGTTTCATAGTGGTTTAAGTGTTGGATTTTAACTCTGGAGAGCACTGGGTGATCTTGGGCTAGTCAAACACTCTTGGCCCTAGAAAACCCTGTGTTGGGTTAGCTTTAGTGATAGGTTCGCCCAAAAAACTTGAAGACACAAAAACAATGAACTAGCCTGGTGCATAGGGGAAAACATTCTTTTCAATATGTTTTTGAAGAATATAGCAAAATTTCCAATTTGTTTTGTATGGAACTCCCCCTGTATGCATGGGGGACACATTCTGAAATTTGCCATGGAAGCAGGAAACCATGGAGAGTAGCAATCCTTACTGGCATCCTCCTCTAGGTCTTCTAGGCAACTTTATTGGAAGCATACCATTGAATCATGCGGAGGGCCTAGAACATTATTATAGAGAACATATTTTGTTAGATGTGGGCAAGTGAAAAGTGTGAAGTTAAAATAACACAGCCCCCACCAAATCCACAGCCCCGCCCCCCAAATCTTGGTGTCTTGGTTTTTAGGCCTCTTCCGGGGGTTATGTGGGTGGGGTGCTGATCCAGAAAATTGCATTGAACCGACTACATCAGCGCTAGTTTCTTAAATATGGTTATGATGGTTTTCGATGGGTGAGCAGATAGAGACTGGTAGATGGTATATGTTCTGTATCTCTAAAACTAGAGCTGTTAAGGAGAAACCAGTGCCACGTTTAGAATCAGTAGTTTAAATATACCCAGGAATGGGGCTAACATTACAGACATCAATGTAATTCAATTGTAGGAGAAAGCAAACTAGATTAACTGTCCAACCTGTAGTGAAAAGGAACAATAAAGCACCTGCCTACCTTCCTGATTGGTGTGTCCTCTAAGACTTCTATGACAGGTCCTCAGGTGTTTCAAATACTGTTTCAACTGTCAGTGCAGAAGAGACTTTGTGTCTCCTTTGCTTTTGTAGCAATATTTTGTTGACTTACAGATTCCGCTGGATTGAATTAGCAAAGGAGGGAGGCAGTCAGCAGCACTCTATAAAGTTTTTAATCACTTGCTCGTGGAACAAGATAATAAATGAGTCTGGCTCATCCTGTAAAACAATGTCAGTTATGTTTCCCCAGTGAAAGTTTACAAGGTAACAGAAATATAATAAACTGACACTTTGATAAAGTCAGCATTGCTTTATCATTATATGTTGGAGATACTTTTTTTGAGGAAAATAATTTGAAATTCATTTGAATTTAATTACATAGACTTAAATAACCTTAGCAAGATAATGGAACAATTTTTTAAAGAAATGATCCAACCCTAAATGAAGAGAGGGATTGAAATAAAGTGATTGATAATATTCATGCAGCACACTCCTAAATCCTTTATATAACTATTACCTATTTTAACAGGCAATGAGAAATTATTATATTGCAAACTGAGATCAACTACTGACCAGGGTTCAAATCCCTGCATAGTTATAGTCACTACTAGATCAGTGTTTCTTAACCTCGGGGTCGGGACCCCTGGGGGGGGAGTCACAAAGGGGTGTCTATCAGAAAACACAGTATCTTCTGTTGTTTGTAAGGGTTCTGTGTGGGAAGCTTGGGCCAATTCTTTTGTTGGTGGGGTTCAGAATGCTCTTTGATTGTAGGTGAACTATAAATCTCAGCAACTACAACTCCCAAAAGTAGTTGCTCTTTCCCCCCAAACTCCACCAGTGTTCACATTTGGGCATATTGAGTATTCATGCCAAGTTTGGTCCAGATCCATCATTGTTTGAGTCCACAGTTGGATGTAGGTGAACTACAACTTCAAAACTCAAGATCAATGCCCATCAAACCCTTCCAGTGTTTTCTCTTTGTCATGGGAGTTCTGTGTGCCAAGTTTGGTTCAATTCCACTGTTAGTGGTGTTGAGAATGCTTTTTGATTGTAGGTTAACTATAAATCCCAGCAACTATAACTCCCAAATGACAAAATCAATCCCCACACCACACCACCCTTATTCAAATCAGATATTTGTGCCAAATTTGGTCCAGTGAATGAAAACACATCCTGCATATGAGGTATTTACATTACAATTCATAACAGTAGCAAAATTACAGTTATGAAGTAGCAACAAAAATAATTTTATGGTTGGAGGTCACCACGACAAGAACTGCATTAAGGGGTTAGCAAGGTTGAGAGCCCCCGGTGGCGCAGTGGGTTAAAGCACTGAGCTGCTGAGCTTGTTGATCGAAAGGTCGCAGGTTCGATTCCGGGGAGCGGCGTGAGCTTCCGCTGTCAGCCCTAGCTTCTGCCAACCTAGCAGTTCGAAAACATGCAAATGTGAGTAGATCAGTAGGTACCACTCCAGCGGGAAGGTAACGGCGGTCCATGCAGTCATGCTGGCCACATGACCTTGGAGGTGTCTACGGACAACGCTGGCTCTTTGGCTTAGAAATTGAGATGAGCACCACACCCCAGAATCAGACATGACTGGACTTAATGTACCTTAAGGTTGAGAACCACTGCACTAGATGATTTTGAACACGTTAATTTTTCTCAGTCTTATACAATGAGTCTTGTCAAGAGAATTCCACAATAGGCTTGTCATAAGTTGGATTTAACTTGAAGGCAGACAACAACAATAACAGCAGCAGCAGCAACACCAATACCCCTAAAACACACAATCTATATGGCTGGATTGGGTCCATCTTTTCAAGAGGACTCTATGGTAGGGTTGCCATAAATTGGATTTAACTTGAAGGCTGCTTGGGAGTAGTAATAGAATTTAGGCCGCAAGTTTTCACCATAGATTTATTTCTTATTTGTAACTGCTAAACATTGCATCCTCCAATGCAACATGTGCCATTAATAACCACCACTGCCCTTCAGCTGTTTATACAGGACACCAAGGTCCTTATGTAAGAGAATGAATGGGTAGAAATCTGACCTCAAAATAGCAACATTTAGACACCAATGGTAGATCATTTTAATCTCCCAGGATATTCTCTGCTGCCATCTTCAAAGATATTACTCTTTAACAAAAGGACTATAGAGGAAGGCTTCGGGGGGAAATTCCTGAACAACCCCACTGGCATTAAACAGCAAATTTGATCCTATTCAATTTGCTCATCATCAAAATATATTTCCTTTCCACTACCTATTGATAGTGTAAAGTGATACTTTAGATATTGATAAAGAATCACTAAATATTATCAAGAGTTTTTTTTTCCATCAGGAGCAACTTGAGCAACTGCAAGTCGCTTCTGGTGTGAGAGAATTGGTCCTCTGCAAGTACATTGCCCAGAGGATGCCTGGGTGTTTTGTCATCCTGTGGGAGGCTTCTCTCATGTCCCCACATGAGAAGCTGGATTTGAAAGACAGAAGCTCACCCCACTCCCGGGATTCGAACTGCCAATCTTTTGGTCAGCAGTTCTGCCGGCACAAGGGTTTATCCATTATGCCACCTTTCATATATTTGGATTTTGCACACTGTTAGTTGAATTCGTTTTGAGTTCCACTGTTTATAGCATTTAGGTCGCCTGTGTCTGCATACTAACTGTATAGATACACTAAGTACAGCACTTATTTACTATCTGATTACATGTGCATGTTAAGTGTGTGTTTTGGCAGAAACCAGTAACATGGCAGCATCACCTCTTTGACTTGTTTCCTACCTCGCCCCCTTTTTTGTTATTGATTTGTTGCAGCAGTTTTCAACAGTGTAGTGTTCCCACGCTGGTTTATATTAAAATAAACATGTTACCAGGCATTGCAAGTCAATATCTCCTGCTGTTTCTTCATTAAAGAATGAGAGAGTTCTTCCCCATTAGATGGAAAGCAAAGAGAGCAGCTCCTTTCATCTCAGTTACCATGGTAGTCTTGCCTCAAACTTCTTCCAGCCCAATGTTTTAAATCTCCATTGCCAGTATAATTCAGTTGGAGTTGATCTGAGCAAATGTCAGTAATATTAATCATTTTTTGGAAGGAGGCAGAGATATGAGGACAGAAAGGAGGTGCAATTCCAGGAAATTGGGCTCTAATAGGAGCTTAAAAGTAGGCATTCACAATTATGAAAAACCTTTGAAGGCTAATGAAGTTTGGATTATAATCTCTTTATTGACAAAATCAATGCTAACCACTTGCCCAGGACTCGATATCCTCCCTTGTTTTTCCATCTTCCTATCTAGTCATCCCTTATGAAATTTCTAGGAAGGCTCAGCAAAATGCAGCTAGCTTGTCTTTTCCCCATCATTAGCAGTTTCTAATTCTGGCACATAGTTCAGTCATGTCTCAACAATCATGGGTAAGTAGTGATCATGAATACTAAGAAGCATTTGTGAATACAGAACAGTTACCTAGATTTAGTCATTTGTAAGTAATCTCATATTCATGGCTACTACTTAAGAGTTTATCACACGAGGCAGGCAATTTGCAATTATAGCAGGACAGCATCTTTACCTAATAATAATAATAATAATAATAATAATAATAATTTATTTCTACTCCGCCACCATCTCCCCAATGGGGACTCGGTGCGGCTTTCATGGGGCCAAGCCCAGACAACATAATACAGCAATAAAATCAAAGCATATATATCAGACAACAACAACATTATCAAAATGACATTAAAATAATAATAAAATAATAATAGTAATAATAAAATAAAAATAAAATAAAATACCAATAGACACAATCACGATAGAAATGACAATGGGCGGGCTATATATTCTGAATAAAAACAATTAACAGACTATGATGAGATAAAATAGGAGCAGGAATTTTTAAATGGAACTAATAAAACACACAGAGGCAGAACATCCTATTTGTGGGGCAGAACATCCTATTTGGAGGGCATGAACTCCATTAACCAAAAACGTTGAGGGGGTATAAAAAATCATACCGAGCACCTACTCGCCAAAGGTGGAGCGGAAAAGCCAGGTTTTGAGGTTCTTTTTTAATGTTTCCAGTGAAGGGGCTTTCCCGATCTCCCCAGGTAAAGAGTTCCAAAGTCGGGAGGCCACAGAAGAGAAGGCTCTCTCCCTTGTGCCCACAAGACGAGCTTGTGAGATTGGTAGGGGTGAAAGGAGGACCTCCCCTGAGAAACGAAGGGCCCAGGTTGGTACGTGGAGTGAGATACGGTCACGAAGGTATGAGAAGGAAGTGACATCATGTGATTTGGATGCCATTCCCCTGCTGTTATTGCTCTTTGTTTGCCTTGTGTGATAAACTCCTAATTATTTACATTATTGTGACTTCTATTTTACATCAACTCCATGGGGAAATAGACAATTTTGCTAGTACATACATGGCATTTCTGCAAGGCCAGGGGTGAGGTGTAGGGTGGGGGGAAGATATTGGATCAGAAGATTATTCTTAGGCTCCTTCTACACTGCTGTATAAAATCCACATTATCTGCTATGAACTGGACTATATGGCAGTGTAAACTAAGATAATCCAATTCAATCAGATAATGTGGTGTTTCTGCTTTGATAACCTGGATTATCTGGCAGTGTGGAAGGGGCCACAGTGATATATATGCAACTAAATATCTAGTGGATTGTGTATTGTGTGATTTTAATAATTGATATAATTCATAGAATCATAAAGTTGGAAGAGACCTCATGGGCCATCCAGTCCAACCCCCTGCCAAGAAGCAGGAATATTGCATTCAAAGCACCCCTGACAGATGGCCATCCAGTCTCTGTTTAAAAGCTTCCAAAGAAGGAGCCTCCACCACACTCTGGGGCAGAGAGTTCCACTGCTGAATGGCTCTCACAGTCAGGAAGTTCTTCCTCATGTTCAGATGGAATCTCCTTTCTTGTAGTTTGAAGCCATTGTTCCTCATCCTAGTCTCCAAGGAAGCAGAAAACAAGCTTGCTCCCTCCTCCCTGTGACTTCCTCTCACATATTTATACATGGCTATCATATCTCCTCTCAGCCTTCTCTTCTTCAGGCTAAGCATGCCCAGCTCCTTAAGCTGCTCCTCATAGGGCTTGTTCTTCAGACCCTTGATCATTTTAGTTGCCCTCCTCTGGACACATTCAAGCTTGTCAATATCTCTCTTGAATTGTGGTGCCCAGAATTGGACACAATATTCCAGGTGTGGTCTAATTGTTTTAGATGTTTTTAATTCCTGGTTTTTAACGTAAATGTCTACAACTGTATGCTATTTTAAAGTCATTGATTGGTTGCCGATGTGTGAGGCCACTCTGAGTCTCCCTCAGGGTTAAGTAGGGCGGGGTACAAAGTGGTAAATAAATAAAATAAATACTGTAGAATACTAGCCTATTTCAATGCCACTTCTGATATTTTCCTAATATGGTGAAATATGATTGAAAGCAACAATCTCACTAATTGAGCAACTCTTTAAAACAGTGTTTTAATTAGCCTGAGCTGAATGCTGTATTTGTATGTTTTTAGTGTCCTTTCATAACTGTTTAGCTTGCAGCATGAGTAAAATAAGTCTTGGTTGACCCTAAGAGAATACTGAATATTATACTAATAAAAAAGCCATCCTAAATATATAGATTTGTTTAAAAGCAGTGATAGCCTTTATAGCTTTTACTGTAAACACTTGGAATTGTGACACAATGTTTACAATTAATTGAGTGAAGGCAACAGTGGCTTCACTGAGATCTGAATATTTCCTAAAACCATTTCTGAACTAGAATGGATTGTCAGGACATGGTTTCTTAGAAAGGGCAGCAGAGGCAAGGCAGTAGATGGTGGATCTCAGATTCTTCGTATTTCCACTAGTTCCTTGCAAGATGTGCCTTTCATTTGTGTAGTGCTCACCTTTCTTACACCATCACCTTTCCACATTTCCTGGTGTTAGAGATGCAGAAAGCCCCATGAAAGTGGAACATGTAAATGAAAACCACTTTTTTTAGACCAGAGAGACCACCTTTCTAGAAATCTGGGGAGACCCTGCTCTCGGTCCCACTGCCATCACAGTCACATTTGGTGGGGACTAGAGACAGGGCCTTCTCCATGGTGGTCCCTCGGCTGTGGAACTCCTTCCCTAAAGAGGTTAGATTTGCACCCTACTACCTGACCTTCCAGCAGAAACATGTTATGAGATCAAGCGTTTGCAGAATAGACTGATTTTATTGGTGAAGATAAGATTTTATTTGACCACAATTTGGACTGATTTGGATGATGTTTTTAACCTGGCGAACTGTTTTAATGTATACTTATAGTTATTTTATGTATTTTATTATGTGTTTTACATTGTGTCGGTATTGAATTGTTGCCTGTTGGAAGCCGTCCTGAGTCCCTCCTCAGAGGTTGACAAGGGCGGGGTATAAACGTTCTAAATAAATAAATAAATAAATAAATATCTAAGGACCTATTCACATGGCCCATGGGGCCATGCTGTTTTGCCTGCATCCTGCATACCCTCCCTCCTTCCCCCATTATATGGTGGGGATGGGACAAGGCACATTGGCAACCTGTCCATGTCCCCATCAGATGGGAGAAAGGGCAGCAACACACGTTGCTCCATTTCCCTTTCCCCCATCATATGAGAAAAAGGGGAGGAAAGTGCAGGCAACTCCACCAGAGCTGCCTGTAAAACACTTTTCTCCCAGTGATGAAGGAGGAAACATCTTGTGACACTTCCCCTACAATTTGGGAGGAATGTGGGCAGGGCCTGCTGAGCATCATCTCATGTCGCTTGGCAGGCACAATGAGGCTGAAAAACCCCCATGTGAGGATGTCCTAGGTCCCGCAATGTGACTCTACAGTCCACATCTGATGGAAGTTGATCATAGAGTTGCACTGGAGGATCTAGAACTAACAGATCTATGGAGGATGCTATAGCCATCATGCTCCACACTGCTCTGACTCATTTGGAACAATGAGAGAACTATGTGAAAATGCTTTTTACAGACTTAACTTCTGCGTTTACACAATTCTTCCACATACATTGGTGTCTAAACTTATGGATCTTGGACTTTCATATATAATCTGTTTTTGGATTATGGACTTCTTGTCTGGACGTTCCCTGAGGGTTAGATTAGGTAATCATATCTCTTCAGCTCTTATTCTTAACAGTGGTAAGTCACAGGGCTGTGTGCTGAGCCCTCTACTTTATATTCTTTACACATATGATTACACCGCCATTTACCATAGTAATATCATTATTAAATTTGCAGGTGATCCAACAGTGTTCAGGCTTATTTCTGAAGGGGATGAGTCTGCCTACCAGGATGAGGTGGATCATCTGCTCTCATGGTGTAGGGACAATAATTTGGTTCTTAACGTCAATAAGACCAAGGATCTTATAGTAAACTAGCTGTCCCCTGCCACGCATTGCTGTGGCCGTCTGTTGATCTGGGAAATAAAGTAATGAGAAAGTGTTGGTTTCTAATATATGCTATTTCTTTATGCTTGTGGGTAAACAGTATTTCTTGCTGTTTTTTTTTGTCAGTGTTGATGTGGAGAGTGTCTGGTTTGCCCAACCCTGGAACATGCAACATATCATTGTCCTTCTTTAAGGGTCCCTTTCAAATCTATTATACTATATCTCTCTCTCTCTGTGAATCCTATCTATCTATCTATCTATCTATCTATCTATCTATCTATATCTATGGCTGTATGGCTCTTTGTCAGGAGGACTTTGATTACGTTTTCTTGCCCTGATGAAGGGAGTTGAACTGGATGACCTTGAGTATTTTCTGTTGGTCATGGAGGTTCTGTGTAGGAAGTTTGCCCCGATTCTGTCATTCGTGGGTTCAGAATGCTCTTTGATTATAGATGAACTATAAATCCCAGTGACTACAACTCCCAAATGTCAAGGTCTATTTCCCCCAAACTCCATCTGTGTTCATATTTGGGTGTATTGAGTGCTTGTGCCAAGTTTGGTCCAGATCCATCATTGTTTGAGTCCACAGTGCTCTCTGAATGTAGGTGAACTACAGCTCCCAAACCGTTTCAGTATTTTCTGTTGGTCATGGGAGTTCTGTGTGCCAAGTTTGGTTCAATTCCATCGTTGATGGAGTTCAGAATGCTCTTAGATTGTAGGTGAACTATAAATCCCAGCAACTACAACTCCCAAATGACAAAATCATAATTTTTTGAGTGATGGTCACTCCTTGTGTTGTGAGACATTTTGTTGCCAAATTTGGTGTGCTTTCGTTCATTGGTTCTTTTGTTTTTAAGGTACTCATTATGCACAGAGCATACATACATATATATATATATATATATATATATATATATATATATATATATATGATTATAAAAGGAATAGATTAGAAATTCAGCCCTTAGTTATAAATGAATATTGAGTGGAAAAAGTGGCAAGTTCCTGGGTGCTATTGTTAAGGGTGACCTGACTTGGGTGTTCATTCTGTGGTGTAGGTTAAGAGGGCCCAGCAGCGATTGTATTATTTGAGACTTTTAAGGAACCAACAACTGAATGAAAAGCTGCAGGTGACTTTCTACCGCTGTGCTATACAGAGTGTTCTAACCTATTGCATCTGTGTATGGTTTGCTAATTGCACAGTGGCAGATAGGAAGGTGCTCCAGAGAGTTACCACTACTGCCTAGAGAATTATTGGTTGTCCTCTTCACTCTTTGGAAGAACTTTTTAATTCCTACTGCCTTTCAGAAAGCTCAGAATATTCTTAAGGACCCATCTCATCCTGAATATTCTGTTTTTTAAAAAATTACTACCATCTGGCAGATGGTATAGGATGAAAAACAAGACAAATAGGCTGAGAGATAGCTTTTATCCCAGAGCTGTGACTATATTGAACTGTATGGTTTCACACTGATGCAGCCTTAGGGATAATGCAATAGTTATTAGTTTACTTAGGTGATCATTCGTAGCCCGAGGAGAGTGGTCCTCCAAGTCTGGTGTCTTGTTGGTGGGCTCATAGAAGGCTGTGGAGTCCTATTCTTGATCCATATTGGTTTCCAGGTGGAAGGCAGTCCCGGTCAGGGTTGGCTTGACACACCTTCCTCTTGGCATGTTTCTCCCTCCATTTGTGCCTTTTCAAATTCTGCAGCACTGCTGGTCACAGCTGACCTCCATTTAGAGTGCTCAAGGTCCAGGGCTTCCTAGTTCTCAGTGTCTATACTACAGTTTTTAAGGTTGGCTTTAAGCCCATCTTTAAATCTCTTTTCCTGTCCACCTACATTCCGTTTCCTGTTCTTGAGTTCGGAGTATAGTAACTGCTTTGGGAGACGGTGATCAGGCATTCGGACAACGTGGCCAGTCCACTGGAGTTGATGGTATAGGAGCATTGCTTCAATGCTGGTGGTTTTTGCTTTTTCCAGCACACTGACATTTGTCCTCCTGTCTTCCCAAGAATCATTTTTACCAATTGAGATGTATATTCACAAAACCACGTAAGCCACTGGATTAAGCTGGGCCAGAGAGCCAGTGCCTTAACACTCTTTTAACCAAGCAAGAATGGAGATTTGCAGGATTTTTCAGAGGCAACGCTGATGGACTTGTTCCAGGAGTTGAGTGTGATGTCTGTAGACAGTCCACATTTCACAAGCGTATAGTAAGGTTGGGAGGACCCTCCCAGTAGTTATTAGAATGTGGAAGGATGGGTGTTTTGTTCTTGTAATTCTATGTATACAATGTGAATTGGGGATGTCATTAACTTTTGTTGTACGGTGTACAATGAGAATAAAGTTATTCTGTTCTATTCTATCCTAAAGACACCATGTTAATCAACTCTGCAAATAACAAAATCCACAAAAATAAGCCTGCAAATGTGAAGGGCTGACTGTAGTTTGTCTCTCCATCTTCATCTGTATTCCCCTATCAAAAGTACCATCTCTTCTTGTGTGTGGCCAAATTTTGCATTAATTCCCAAGGAGCGATTCACAGAGGTATAAGTGCATGGATATATTGCTATAAATTACAGAGTCCACGTTTCAATGCTAACATCCAAACACAGTTTGGCAGATTCTGAATTCCATGTTTGCTTCTTCTCCCAGATCATTTAGTGGAGACTGAAGTTTCTGAAAGCGCTACTAATATTTAATCCTTTGGCTGACAATTCATCCTTGGGGAACCATAAGAGTAGCATCTTTTTATGTGCAGTAGAGGGCATAGGCTGCAAAGCTTGCATCCATACATTTGCGGTCCCTGACAGCCGGATGGAGTTTCTCTCTCTGAGGAAAAAACAAAGTAACAAGAGTATATAATCCTTTTCCTTTTGGAAACATTCCATTCATCCAGTGAAACCTTATGGACGAGGGAATGGGGTGAATGAATGATCAATTCACCCCCACCCCATTGACCCTTCAACCACAGGTGCATAATGAAAATAACAATTAACCCTCTCCTTCCCCATCTCTTGGCTGATGGTATGCAATGTGAACTATTGCAGTGGTGTGTGTATGTTTCGGGTAAATGCCAGACATAATTCATTTCTTTCTTCTTTGGATAGAATTGTCATACTCTTTTTTGCTCTTCACACACTAATTTAGTAAAATGTGGGAACGTCATAATAATGGTAGCTTTAATGTTGAATGCTCTGTAGGAATATTATCTTCCACATAATACATATCTAGTTACCAGTCCATTTCAGACTTGAAGCACTATTAAGAAAGCATTTCTGCACAGGGGAGACAAAACCATGTAAGAGGATGAGGGTCCATTTCCTAGATCCTACCCACAGTTTCATATTATCATCCTTCTTCACCCGCATTCAAGCACTGGGATAGCCTGCCATTACTTATGGGGGTGAAGGAATGGGGGATGGACTGGGTGGGTTTCCTGATCAAAACCCCAGGGGGAGCATAAGTGAGTATAAATATGAATAGAGTGCATCTTCCTTGTCTTTCCCCCTGGAGACTAGATCAATGATGTCTTCATCATCAAAATACCCCCCTTCTCTGTTCCCTCCCCATCAGTAAGCAACAACTGCTTAAACGGTGTTGGACTTTTGTTTGATGGTGTGCAAAGGGCAACAGAATGCTCCCTGTACCTTATCCAAAAACAGATACATGCTTGTTTAAGCTACACTTTAATATACACATGTATTAACATAACTCTGGCTGACCCTAGAATAATACAGTATATTTGTTTAATACAATTCTGGCCACACTCTAATATTTGTTTTGAAATTTTGTCTGTGGATCATCCATTGCCTCTAGTGTATTTTCCTGCTGAAATATCTGTATTTCCTTGTCTTGCTGCCTTGTGAATGAACATATTTCACATGACTGGAAATCATTTCATTTCTAATACAGAGAACATTCATGACAGGAATTTAGTAAACCATCTTTAAGAAGGACCATTCCTTGAGGAAGTACAGAACATTCTACAATCAACAGCAAAATGCATTCTCTGTGGAATCTAGTATACAATGTATTGTCGAAGGCTTTCGTGGCTGGAACCACCGAGTTGACAAGAAACAACCAGGGATAGTTAATCACCTCTCAACAAATAATAATAATATAATAAAACTTTATTTATATACTACTCCATCTCCCCGAGGGGACTCAGAGCGATTCCCAAGTAATATCACAAAACATACAGAGTAAAAAAAAACATAACCATCAGATTAACAAACAAAATATAAACATAAAAACAAAGGATTCCCCCATGCAGTAAGAAGCCACACCTTGAAAATTGCTAGGTCATTAAATCCTAATCCAGGTGGCCAATTGAAACATTCACACCTACCTCCAACAGACATGACTACTTTCTCCCACCCTCGATATTCCACACATGTATAAACCCAATTTTCCTAGTTTCCAACAGACCTCACAACCTCTGAGGATGCCTGCCATAGATGCAGGTGAAACATCAGGAGAGAATGCTTCTGGAACATGGCCATACAGCCTGAAAAGCTTACAACAACCCAATGTAGTTGGTCATTGTTATCCACCAATTTTGCATCCAGATTCCAACATCTATATGGCCTGTGGCTTTTTTTAATCTAAAAAGCAAACCTGGGTTCTGCCATTTCATATAAAGGACACCATTTTACTATGCCATTGTATAGAATGGGACTTGAGCCTCCACTGTATAAGCATTCTTAGCATTTTTAGCAACTACAGTTCCCAGTACCCAAGATTCTTTACAGGAAACCAGTGAAGTCAAATAAAAATGAAATCGATATAGGTTTTCCAGGGATATGATAGGAATTTGCAGTGTCTTTGGTTTCCAAAACCTAATATCCTGACTATTTCTCAAGAACTGGTATCTACCTACAACAAGCCAATATGAGGCAGTCAATTCACATGAAACAGGCTGAGGGATGGGTGGGCAAGAGAAGCAGTTCATTGGTCATTTCTCTAGACTAGTGGTTCTCATCCTGTGGGTCCCCAGATGTTTTGGCCTTCAACTTCCAAAAATCCTAACAGCTGGTAAACTGGCTGTGATTTCTGGAAGTTGTAGGCTAAAACACCTGGGGACCCACAGGTAGAGAACCACTGTCTAGACCTTCTGGCCCCTACTCTTTGTTAAAAGTCTGAGTTGGGTGTCACATATTTTGACCTGTACCTCTCCTAATGTACTTGCTATCTTCATGAACATGAGATATTGTCCCATCTCCAGTGCTGACGTAGAATTCAATAGCCAGGTGGCTTTTGTACACAGAATATGGGAATGTGTATGTGTGTCACTATCGTCTTCTTTGCTTATATCTTCCACTGCCCTCAATAGTTAATTAACAGTTTTAATTAGTATATTATTCCTGTTGCTAGTATCAAGATTGTATAGAACAAGTTTACTACTGAAAAAAGTTTGCAGTATTAATGTCTATGAGGGCAATAGGCTTGGCTTCCACACTGTTCTTGTACAGAACTATTGATTAGATTCATGATTCCCAAGCTCTAGTATTCCATATGTTTTGGATTTCAGCTTCCAGAAGCCTTGGCTGCCTTTGCCAATGAACAGGGATTCTGGGAGCTGAAATCCTAACACATGGAAAAGCAGAGTTTAGAAAACTATGGTCCAGAAAATGTGTGTCATCTTAAAGGTGTAAAATCTCTTTCAGTCCAAAAGCTGAATTTAGTTTAAGAGAGTTTCTCGCAAATCATAGACCAGTGATGGATAGTGCCAATAAGATTAGAATGAGATCAAAAACATATTTTACCTTAAACCTTATAGTGTTACAGTTAACTTAGCCTTAGGACAGATGTCAACTCTGAGAGCCTGAACCACCCCTGCTGTTCTGAAAGCCTTAATTATATCATCAGAAAAGCTGAAACTAAAAAGTTAAGTTTATCAATACTTTCTGGGAAGTCCTACAGTTGTTGTAAAGGAAAGTTAGAATTGAGAGGGAATAAAAAGTTAGATTGCCCTGTGTAAAAGGACCAATGTATAAATCAACCATAACTGCCTTAAGTTCAATATCTAAAATCTTCTTAGACCAAAACTATATTGATTCAGCTAAAATTATGGTGGCGCAGTGGGTTAAACTGCTGAGCTGCTGAACTTGTTGACTGAAAGGTCACCGGTTAAAATCCGCGGAGTGGGGTGAGCTCCCGCTGTTAGCCCTAGCTTCTGCCAACCTAGCAATTTGAAAACATGTAAATGTGAGTAGATCAATAGGTACCGCTCCAGCGGGAAGGTAATGACACTCCATGCAGTAATGCTGGCCACATGACCTTGGAGTTGTCTATGGACAACACCGACTCTTTGGCTTAGAAATAGAGATGAGCACCAACCCCCAGACTCAGACACAACTGGACTTAATGCCAGGGGAAAACCTTTACCTTTATCTAAAATTAATGTTTCATATGTATGTATTGGATATCAGCACACATTTTTAAAAAAAAATACGATAGTTGTGTTTAGCACTCAGATGAATCTGAGCTCAGGCAAAACAACAGTTCCTACTTCATACTTCTATGGAGTAAGACAAACTGGATTTCTTATTTCAAACACTAGCACTATTTCTTTATTTTACACTAGCAGAATCTCATTTTATTGCAGCCATAGTTGACTCAAAATAATCCCTCGCTCACAGCAGAATCAAAAGACCCTTGGTGTTTGATTCAAGAGGAACATGGTGTATTATTTGAAGATAGACTTTCTCAATTAAGCCTCAAATCAAACCAAGAGTTCTTAGAATTATGTTTCGCCTTTACTATTCCTTGTAAACGATGAACTACAGACTTGCTATTGGTAACTGTACTTGAAATTACTTGTTAATCTCCCAGTGGTGCTTTTGAGGACAAGGCATCATGTCAGCGGATAAAACATAGATCAAATGACAAACTGGCTTTATTCTTTTCTATCAAAGGAGGAAATCAAGGCATGCTTACTTTAATAAAAGAACAAACCACTCCAGTAGCTGGATGACAATACGGGAGGTCATCGTATCAGTACAGTTCATAGTGCGCCCTGACCCGCAAGACTGTAATTTAGCAACAGGCTTGTTACTAAGAGTCAAGGGAAATTGTGCACTATACTGAATTATTCTAGTTTTCTAAAAACCCAGAAGTGCATTTGAAAGATAATACCCAGCTCGGCTTTTATGGACTTCTCTGTAATAGATTTAGGACAGTATTTTTCTTCTATAATAACATGGGCAAAAAGGATTAATGTGGCAAAATACTTGCCCAGTGTGTGCTGCATACCTGGAGTCCCATGGCTGATAATTTGGGGTGTTCTGAAGGGGCAACATTATTTCAGTTGCAATTTTTACTGCTCATGAGGTGTAGGATTTTTGCTTCAAGTGCACAAATGACTTGCCTTGTGTAATGTGCACTTCAACGTGTGTATCGAGCAGTGCCATTTTTTGCCCTACCTCAGGAAATACAGGTTGAGCATCTCTTATCCTGAATTCCAAAATTCGCAATACTCCAAAACCCAAAATTCCCCACTTGGTTGGCTGAGAGAGTAAAGCATTTGCTTTCTGATGGTTCAATGTATACAAACTTTTTCATACACAAATTTACTAAAAGTATTATATTTGCCAGTTTGGCTCGGAGATTCGGCCTGGACTGCTATCAATATGCGGACGACACCCAACTCCTGTTGTGCTTGGAGCCTGGAGTAACATCAATACCTGACAATTTCACTTTATGGCTGGAGGCTCTGTCAAACTGGCTACATGCTAGCAGACTGAAGGTGAATCCGGCGAAGACTGAGATCCTGTGGCATGGCCGCCTGATAGGTCCAACCCATCCGTTACCTACCTTTGATGGCACTGCTCTATCTCCATCACCTACTGTTAAGAGCCTTGGTGTCGTTTTGGATTTGCTGCTGCCGATGGAAACTCAGGTCGCTGCTGCCAACAAACAGGCCTTTTCCCATCTACGACAAGCGAGGCAACTGGCACCTTACCTGTCGGATGAGGCTCTGGCAACAGTCATCCATGCCATGGTCACATCTAGGCTGGACTATTGCAACGCCCTGTATGTTGGCCTTCCGATATCTACGACCCGAAAGCTCCGTATTGTCCAGAATGCTGCAGCCAGGTTACTCACAAAAACACCCATGAAATGCCATATAACACCAGTGCTGCGGCATCTACACTGCCTCCCAATTGAGTATCGGGGTTTGTATAAGATGCTGGTCCTGACCTTTAAAACTTTATTTGGCCAGGGTCCATTGTATCTTAGAGACCGTCTCTCCTTCCACCATCATTGGAGGGCGCCACGACCATCCCAACGTGATTTGCTCTATTTACCGGGTCCTAAGGAACTGCACTTGGAAAGCAAGGTTTAGTGCTCTGTTCCTTTCCCAATTTAGATGGGAGCATGTTGCTAATCTCAGGTCTCCGCGATTAGCAGAGAAACTGACTCTTCAGAAGCAATACCTGAGAACACAGTTTAAAGGCTCTCAAGTTTGTAGACCTATTGCTGGAAGCAACGTCTCACTTCATGGTGAAACTCTTTGCATTATTTGGCTATGTTGACTCTGGACTGTATCTTGATTTCTGCATTTGGCTTTTGCTTTCAGCTTTGGACCTTGCCAGCTTTGTTGATTCTGTAACTTTCTCTCAGTGTGACTATGGAATTTGGGCTTGGAATTTGGATCTTATATTGTTTTCAATGGTTGGTGTGTGCTTTAACACTATGCCCCAAGGACTGAGCTTGGAGTTGTTTATTTTTTATATTCGAGACTGTCTTAGAATATTGTGTTACTAGTTTAACTGGGGCTGGGTTAAACATGACAGTGCTTTCAGCTGTATCATATTTGTAATATGTGATCCACAAACAGAAAAACTGTAATAACAGAAGTTACATTAATGATGAAGAAAAATTATTTATGTGTAGATTATATTGCTCTTGGTTCAGACCTTTGTTTATCTATTTAGGAATGATTGATTTCTTTTTTTAATAAATGAGAAATATATGTATGCATTTTTAGTACTTGAAACTTCCAAACATGTTCAGCGTGAGAATTGAATAATAACAATTACATTTCACAACTGAAAATGATTGTAATTGCATAATGAATGTGTGCCTGAATAATCATATTATCTAGATGGCTCATGCCTTTAGCCTAATTTGAAGGCACAGCTTGCTGTTTTCCAAGTCATACAGCAATTTTAAAGGATGTGCAATAAGTATTTAAATTACACTAAATCTGAGCAAAGTGAATAAATCAGGATGTACACATATCTGAGGTTATTTTAGCCACTTGGACTTTGAATATTACCCAACGCTATAACTGACATAGTCATATGAGTATTGGGAGGGTACAATCCCCATATCTGTTTGGGGGATGTACATTCCAAGACCCTCTATGGATACCTGAAACCATGGATAATAACAAACCCTTTGACTATGAGTGGGCTGAAATTATGCAATAGAAACACATTGGAGGATGTAAAGAGGCCCACAGACGTTTCTCGGGCAAGGAAGATATTTCTTGGAGCATGAGTAAGTGAAACTGTGGATATTGTACTTATGGATAAAAGGACCATACTGTATCTCTAAAAATTACAAGTTTCTCCAAATTGTTCTAGCAATACCATCCTATCTCAAAGATAAGCTGGCTCGAATGGCTTAGGGTATGGCATAAGATAATTGGGTAGGTGGAACTGCCCTCAGCCAAGTGAACATCCCTTATACCTGGCATAACCCTTTTGTGCTAGCTGATCCTAAAAATGAGCTGGTAGACAAACTAGTTGGCACAAGGGCTGAGATCAGCCAGCTGAACCAAAAAGGAGGCAGAGAAGAAATGAAGTTGAGTTATGCCAAATATAAATCTTGCTTAGCCCTGGGAAAAACCCCATGGGATACCAAGAGCCCACTGCAATTGGGAAATGTTAGTATAGTTTCATAGTTATTGCTGAAAGGTGATATTTTTTTCCTCTGGTGACTTTCCCCCTTAAATTGCTTAAGGTCCCACCCTTCCCTGATTGAAACAGGTTTAGATTCATCATAGCTTCAGCCAGCCTTCTGCTAGATGCTTCTGCTAGATGCTGACCCACTTGCTGAGTTAGAATTGCACTGTTCTTCTAGGCTTGACTGACTGATTGATTATATTTTTGCATTGTGCCTGTTCTCATTAAATGCCTGGGGTGATTTACAATAAAACTATAAAAATAATAAATCACAAATTCTTTTTGAAAAATACAAACTCTCACCTATAACAAAACGATGAAATACACACATTACCATAAAACAGTGAAATCCTGTAAAATCAATGTTTCTTTTCTCTGCAAAATATTTAAAATAGTCTGTAACAATTGTGCATTAATGAAACGGATGTACAACTGCCGAAGTTACTGCATAAAATATTTTTGATTATCCTGTCATTAATATTTATTTGTTTGTTTATCAATGCTTCTCTGCAATTTATATCCTGCCTCTCTCCCAGCATGAGACCTGAGATAGCTTACAACAAAGTTAAAGCAAGATGACAATGCTCTTTCACTTTTCGCTTGTTTTGTTTAAATCTATTCTTTTAAGAAAAGCCAATTGAGATAACATAATGCTCCAATTACATGGTCAATGTATTTTCGGTTATTAAAAGCTGACTGTCGTTCAGACAAATGAGGTGTTCTTCAACCGGTCACACAATCATAAAATAATTCTTTACTTTTTGCATCTCCCCAGAGAGAAACAGCTTGACAGATCATTTTAGTGATGTCTTCAGTCATGACCCAATCCATAGCTCACAGAAGCCCAGGCACTTAAAATTAAATGTGTTGAATATCTCTACTGAAACCACGGCTGAACTGGACTAGAGCCAAACATGGGTGGATTAATGGAATGGAGGACTGAACTGGCAGATAGCTTTAATGGCTCCCAGACGAGGCACCCATTATGGTGATGTTTAGAAATATTTAAGCACAAAAATATTTAAGATAACAGTGCTTCATGTAGTCATGCCGGTGACATGAACCTGGAGGTGTCTATGGACAACGCCGGCTCTTCAGCTTAGAAATGGAGATGAGCACCAATCCCCAGAGTCAGACACGACTGCACTTAATGTCAGGGGAAAAACTTTACCTTTACCTTAAACACACATCTGTACAGTCATACTCCAAATCGATGTTGCTTGATATGTCAGGATTTCATCATTTGGTATACTGGGATCAGAAGTGTGGAGAGATATTTTGAAACCTTGACATGAGAGATCTAGTGTTGTAGTTCAGGGAAAGGTCTAGAGGACATTACCGTAGTAGATAATTCTATACATTCACTGCAAATGGAGCCATGGCTATTTAAAAAAATATATTTCATATTGAAATTTTTTCATAAATGAATAAAAAAAGTTAAATATAGATATAGAATAGAATGGTGTGGGGAACGAGAGAGAAAGAAAAAAAATCAAAAATCAAAAAATCAAATCAAATAAAAAGAAAGAAAGAGGGAGGGGGGGAGGGGGGGGGGAAGGGGGGGGGACCAGCTTCCATGCTTCATGTGTATTGTTCTTCTTTTAACCAGTCTTTCATATCCTGTCCCCAATTCATCTTTCTATTTTCAGCACCAATCTTTTGTTGAGTTCTTAATTCTGTTTGGGTAAATTGTCTCTTTCTTCATTTCTTTCTACACATTCTTTGAAGAGTCGCCTGTCGGTGGGTATTATTGGTTGCCCCGGAATGTCTTTTCATTAAGAATGTTAATTTGTCCATGTCCATAATTTCCATCACTTTGTCTAGCCATTGTTCTGTTGTTGGGATTTCATCTGTTTTCCAAAGTCTTGCATAGACCATTCTTGCTGCCATAGTCAGGTATATGAACAAAACATCTTTACTTTTGTCTAATTGCATTTCTGTGTCTGTCATGCTCAGTAAGAAGTATTCTGGCTTCATTTGTATTTTTATCTTTAGTATCTTTTGACATGGCTATTAAGGTGATATCAAATTGCTGTGACTGTAGTATAGACATACAAATTTACAGAAGAACTAAGGCAGACTGCTTATATACTGCCTAGTCAAATTCTATGAATAACCCATGAAATGGTTTCCACTGATATTAATAAATGCTAACTAGGTAGTTTCACATTTGAGATTCAAAACCTTGAGTTTAGAATTAATGCTTAGGAGAGTAATGTCGGAGAGGCATATTTACTCATGCAGATGTGTTTGCTGATTCATATCTTGCACACACCTGCAAATCGAAAACAGTGATCTCTGAATACCATTTTGGTGGCCTTTGGATTAGTGTATTTAACTCTCTCCAGTTCGTATCACAAGGTGACCAAAATTATACCACTTTCTCAGAGTTGGCTCTGTCAATATTTGTTAATTAAGTCTAAATATTTTGAGCCTATACAAATAATTCTAAAATTTTACCTTATCTCTTTTACATAGCGCTACATGCAGTGCTTCCAAAATTGGTGTTCCAGGTATTTTGGACTTCAGCTCCCAGAATGTCTGGTCATTGGGCAAAGTAGCTGAGGTTGAAGTCCCAAACACCTGTAGGACTAGTGTTTGGGAATCATTGTGCTACAGATGTTAAATTGGGACTGTTGTAGTTATGAAGCACTAGACAATAAAGACAATAATGCTTAGCAAGGTGGAAGGCAGTAGGAGAAGAGAAAGACCATTTTGGAGATGGCTAGACTCTAGCAAGAAAACCAAAGGCCTGAATTTGCAAGACCTGAACAAGACTGTTGATAATAGGGAGAGTTGTAGGTCTTTCATACATAGGGTTGTCATAAGTCAAAGATGATTTGCTAATAGTCAACAACATTAAGAATGAATGGGAGAAAGCGGCTCACTTACTGATGCAGTAATCATTACTATCTAGGAACCATGAATATGGATCTAGTATGAATGTATAACTCTACATTTTTGTTGTTTATTCATTCAGTCACTTTCAATTCTTTGTGACCTCATGAACCAGCCCACGCTAGAGCTCCCTGTCACCCATGGCCACCCCCAGCTCCTTCAAGGTCAAGCCAGTCATTTTGGGGATACCATCCATCCATCTTGTCCTTGGTTGGCCCCTCTTCCTTTTTCCTTCAATTTTCCCCAGCATTATTATCTTCTCCAAGCTTTCCTGTCTTCTCATTATGTGGCCAAAGTGCTTCATCTTTGCCTCTAATAGCCTTCCTTCCAGTGAGCTTTATTTCCAGGAGTATGGACTGGTTTGATCTTCTTGCAGTCCAACACCACAGTTCAAAAGCATCTATCTATCTTCCTTTGCTCAGCCTTTCTTATGATCCAGCTCTCACATCCATAGGCTACTACGGGGAATACCGCTGCTTTAATTATGTGGACCTTCGTTGCCAATGTGATGTCTCTACTCTTCACTATTTTATTGAGATTGGTCATTGCTTTTCTCCCAAGAAGTCAATGTCTTCTGATTTCCTGGCTACACCCTACATCTGCAGTAATCTTTGCACCTAGAAATACAAAGTCTGTCACTGTCTCCACGTTTTCTCCCTCTATTTGCCAGTTAACAATCAGTCTGGTTGCCATAATCTAGGTTACACATTTGCAACTCTAATCCTGAGTTCTGATCATTGTTAGATGTTCAGCCATTCACATTGATTTCTGGTGTGAACACCGGAAAATTAATTCTTTATTTTGTGTCTGTTTATGGATTGCCAGTTTCCAAATTCAGATACAGACACAGGATAGCAACCAGAAAGCTAGGGAACCAGTGTGAGATAGTGGCTTTATCACTGGTCTAGGAATGGGAAACCAGGATTTGAATCTATGCTAGGCCATGAAAATCCACTGGATGACCGTGGGCAAGTCACTCCCTCTCAGCCTGAGAGGAAGGTAAGATCAATGCTCCTCTCAATAAATCTTGCTGCAAAACCCCATTTATTGGTTTGCCTTAGGTTCATGACTTGAAGATACACAACCCATATGCAATATCTATTGTTGGATTATGAGATCGCTGCATTGTGATTCCAAAAAAAAAAAAGTAGGTTTCTTTTAAAGAAATGTGTGTTTCTTTTCATAAATAACCTTTCAAAG
Organism: Anolis sagrei; assembly: GCF_037176765.1. Classification (NCBI taxonomy): domain Eukaryota; kingdom Metazoa; phylum Chordata; class Lepidosauria; order Squamata; family Anolidae; genus Anolis; species Anolis sagrei. The sequence continues at coordinate 104,271,422 of NC_090026.1, read as the reverse complement.
TTGTTAAAACAAAACTTCTTATCTGACTTAGTGTCATCCCCAATAGCAAAAAGAGGCTGTAATTTTCTTTATTTTCCTTGTATGGTGGCATCAACTTTCTTTCCCCCACCAAATGTCAGTCAACTTTGTTTCACTTCAGATTCCAGTGGGGGATCAATATCCTTAGTGAATTGAGGCTGCAGAAGTCATGGTTTCAGTATGTTTCACACTTCTTCAATGCACACATCACTTTCAAAACCCTATTGGCCAATACTTGTGGGACTTACATGTTAAGAGACAGAACTGTTATGCAGACATGCCAAAGACAGATTTCCTGGATCAAAGTGAGGCTTCTGCTCTCAGAGTGTAAAGCTAAATTATGATGCGTATGTACTATTAAACTTGCTTCACTCACAGGAAAAAATCCTCTGACTTCACTTTCTGGATGTATATATATATTTTCCAACACAGAAAGCTGCCTTATGTTCCAAATGTAGAACAAATATATTACAGATAAATGTGTTATATATAACACATTGGTTGGTATCTCGTTGGGAATTGTCAATGTCATAAGCTAATTCACAATACTGCAATTTAAAATTGCATAGTTGTGCAATGGTCATATTCCCAGGAGGGGAGAATTCTTGTACCTGTGCCATTGTGACTACAGTATTGTACAAGTGGAGCACGCACCATGTTCCTTGCACAGATTTGCAATTACACAAAGGTTGCATTGTAAAGAGCATGGCACTTTATTGAGCAGGCTATGTTTGGGTAGGCCTCAATGCAGACGTGGGTGTTGATAATCCAGAATTAAGTACAGTGGAAAGTCATAGATGTCTTGTATCTAGCCTGATAAATACTGTTGCTGTGCCCTGTTGTGTGGTTAAGTTCCATATCACAGTGGAACATCTTGTGCATTGCCCCATATTCTCCAATATGGTTATGTATTGCATTAGCAATGTAAATATGCTATTGTAATCTTATTAATTGCAGCCTGTGGTAGAGAATCTTAGTCATTATTTGGGGAAGAGAGAAGAACTGAATCTGGAACCTTATATTTACAATGAATGTAAGCTATAGTGTCTCTTAAAATACTATCAACAACAATACGCAAATGGTAACGTAAGAAGAAGCATTAGATTTGCCATTGTCTATTTATCTGATTTATATTCTGCCCTTCTTTCAAGAAGTTTGAGATGCCATGCACAAAGTCATCTCCTTTCATCTTTTTTAATATATCTGTGTAGTATGTTAGGATAAAGGGCCCCCTTAGTGGCGCAGCGTGTTAAACCACTGAGCTGCTGAACTTGCTGACTGAAAGGTTGGTGGTTCAAATCCAGACAACAGGGTGAGCTCCCACTGTTTAGCCCAGCTTCTGCCAACCTAGCAGTTCGAAAACATGCAAGTTTGAGTAAATCAATAAGTACTGCTTCTGTGAGAAGGTAATGGTGCTCCATGCAGTCATACTGGTAACATGACCTTGGAGATGTCTATGGACGACGTCGGCTCTTCGCCTTAGAAGTGGAGATGAGCACCAACCCCCAGAGTCAGACACAACTAGACTTAATGTCAAGGGGAAACCTTTACCTTTAGGTTAGGACAAGAGAAGTGGCATTCAAGGTTGAGCAGGGATACCAATGAACATATCTTAAGTAAAATTCTGTATTAGATAGCTGGACCATTTGTCCAGATTTTGGAAATGTACAAAATATTTGTGTAAGATCTCGATGGAGCATTAAGAGTTAATGAAAGTAATAAACTATTATTGCTACAGCCCTAATTGTAAGCTGAAATGTCTTGGATTCAGCTGCAATGCTTAATTGAATCGTTCTGAAGTTTTCTTCACATAGATTACAAAAATGATGGCTATTTGCATGATAAAGTACAAAATGTAATTAAATTGGACTAGCATAAAGAATGACTTCAGTTTTAATCTCAGTGTAAAAAGATTGCTGCAGAGCCTGCAGTAGACTCAAACCAGTAAAATGTGTTTATACCAGCAAATAATATTAGAGTTTATCCATCTGTGCCATAGAGGTGTTATTTTTTTTAAAGGGCCACATCAGTCACACTTTATGAACCCCACCACTCTTCGTGCAGTTTATCTTTATGAATTACTTAGATTTTGGAAGAGAAGGCATGCTTATCAAATTTGCAGATGACACCAAATGGTAGGGGTGGTGTTAGCTGATACTCCAGAGTATCAGACTACAAAATAAATTTGACATGTTGGAGAGCTGGAGCAAAATGGATATTAACAGCAATACATATAGGATAGGCTTTAAAGAAGGCAACATAAATAGGATCTAGGGGTCTTAGTAGATCAATGGTTCCCAACCTGTGGTCCATGGATCACCAGTGGTCCACAAGAATAGCCACTGTTACTACATTGTTACAATGAGAGTGACTGGTCTTGCAAAATCCTCTTATAGTGCCAAGGCTTATTAAATATGTTTTTTTTGTAGGTGAGAAGATGGTGACTACTGGATGGCACATGTTCTGTATCAGAAACTAGAGCTGATGCAGTCTATCCAATGGGACTTTGTGATGCTGATTTTTCTGAATCAGCATCACAAATAACCAAACCAAATATAAAGTTGACCAAAAACTGATTTGTAACCCTTTTGGTACTAATATTGGGGTGTGGTCCCAGGTCAAAGTGGTCCCAGGTCAAGTGATCGCTGGTCCAAAAAAGGTTGGGAACCACTGTGGTAGATCATAAGTGAAACATGACTCAACAGTGTGATGTGGCAGCCAAAAAAGCCAATTCAATTCTAGGTTGTATTAGTAATAGCACCATATTCAGATCAAGAGATGTAACAGTCCCACTCTATTTAGCATTGGTTAAGCCATACCTGGATTGTGGTGTTCACTTCTGCACCACACGGTTCAAGAAGGTTATATGTCCAAAAAAAGGCCAAGTAAGATGATCAAATATCCGGAATCCAAGCCTAATGATAAACTAGTGAGGGAGCTAAGAAAACTCATTGATTAGTGATAACTTGAAAGCACACAACAGCAACAATCTGTCGCAAAGACATTCTCCCTCTTTTCTTTTTATCTTTTTTTAAAAAATGAAGAAATATTTTTGAATTTCAGTTGCTGTGGTAGGACAGGGCTTGGTCTGCAAATCAAAGTTTGACATATGCTGAATCAGACAAAATTACTGCTAAATCAGTTTTGATATATAGTGAAAATGAGGAGGGAGATCCTTCAGGTGGAAAACAACTTGTTCTTATGTTGAGCTCACAATAGAAGCTCCCTGCAATCAGCCCATTTTCTCTCAAATTATCAGGGATTTATTTTTATTTTTAAAATATTTTTTCAAATTTTAAATATGATTTAAAACATTAGACTAAACATATATCCATCTGTTAGAGCTGGCATGGGTAAACTTTGAAGTCCAAAGCACCTGGAGGGCTGAAGTTTGCTCATGCCCGAGTTAGAGAATTTAATTGTGTTTTGAAATTCCTCCCTGCTGTTTCAGGCATAGGAGAGGTCTCTCTCTTTTTCTTTGTTTCCAACCAAGAAATAAACAAGATGTCAACTCTGGGGATGGTGCTATTTGGTAAAAAAAAATGCAGTAGGAAAACTGGGGTTTTAGATTCTGTGCAATGAGAAAGATGGAAAATAAAATAAATAGGCATTGGAGAACTCTGCTTTATATATCTCTGGAGTAGATCATGCAGGATAAGTTAGATAAATAGTCTGACCCGGTATACTGCAGCTTCCTGTGTTCCTATGTTATCCAAAGACAGACTGAAGTTCGAGGCTCACGTGGGCCAATTTGAAGAAAGATATCCATCACTATACCCTTACTTCTGAGATACATGTTGTACTTTCTATATACACCAGGCCAGGTCCTGTCAGGAATGATTGGCAGATTTTATACGTGTAGAATACACTGTTTTATGCAGCAAAACATTTCTAATTTCTTGTTATACCTTTTTCCCCAAGATTCTCTTGATCCTGTCAGATGAGTTTGAAATTCCATAGAGTTTATTTCTATATAGCCATCCATGTGTTCATTTATTTGATTGATTGTGTCCTTCTTGAATTTCTTAAAATCTTGAGGCAAAAAATAAAAAAAATAATTCAAATGTTGTTTGTCGACTATGATTCTTTGGAAGCCAGACAAATGCTGAGCTGTTGCATGTCAAAATCATCACACACCACAAGAAATATTGAGATTTGGCAGGGGATTGTTCAGCTCTTCTGAGCAGAACATCTAATGACTCTTTGTAAGCAGCCTGTATTTAGATGGATGAGTGAGTGACTGAAAATACTGCTTAAAATGGGAGTAATTTATAAAATCCCTCTGCTGTTAATGCTGGTATCTTATGAACAGAGGGTAGCCTGAACTGTTAGATGCAACACTGATTTTGTTGTGATTTGAAGCTGTTACAGATGTTAAAGATGGTTTCCCTTGTTCACAGTGAGATTGTGAAGATTCATGAAATAATGGATGAATAATATGAGAAAATGATTCATGCACTTCATGGGGCAATCTTATTGTAAAGTGAGAACATTGACATTTTCCAGTACCTATCAACAGTGCAGGAAGAAGAGGTGAGCAATGTCTGATCTTCTTCTTCTTCCCCCTCCTTCTTATTCCTCCTCCCTCCCCCTCCTGCTGTGTGTTTGCAATTATATGCTTTAAAGAACTGTGGCTTGTATTTAATGTTTAATGACGTCACCAGGATGGTTTCAAGGCTTAGGTTTTGGTCTGGAAACATCAGAGCCGGGAATTATACTGCACTGGAAACCCTATCCAAAGCACTACTTGACCTGAGATTTGTTGACTTGTCTTCTTGTTGAGAGACCATAGCTATATCTACACTTACTGGGTTTATCCGGGTTAAAGCACTCTGGAGCTGCTCCAATGCAACCCACAAGTGTTCCCAGAGTCATTTGGCCATCCATTGCCAGAGTCATTTGGCCATCCATTGCCAGAGTCATTGGCCAGTCCTACTGCCTGGACTGAGAGCTCATTGGAGATACTGTCACTGTATTGCCCCAAGCAAGCAGCTCCCTCCCAGAGGCTTGCTGGTGGCCTCTCATTTCTGGTCCCATGGTTCAGTGCCCTGGTGGGACATCACTTGAAATACTACTTCACCAGCATACCTTTGGTAGGGAGCTGTCTGTTGGCCATGTGGACAGTATATTGAGCCAAATCCAGCTCTCCACGCTTCCAAAACTACAGGATCACCCCAGAGCTTCCAGCAATCACCAGAGTAAATAATGTGTTCCATTGATCTGGATTAGTGGTTGGATGCAGTAGTTCTGCTGTGAATACATCCATGTGACATCATTGATGCAGATTAACAGCTGGACACAGTGATTCTACTGTGAATCCAGACATGCTGCATGTAGACTCCCCACAGCAACTGAACAGTGAATACACTTTATTATGTATAAATGGCCTGAGAGAAACATAAATTCCCAAATAATTCAAGCACCTACACACCTAGAGACATGGTAACTACTACTTTTTCACACACACACACACACACACACACACACACACGTGTGTATCTTCAAACCCTGATCTCCAGAGTCAAAGTCCAATTATCAAACCACTATACCATGCCGGCTCATCACTCACATTCCCCTTCTCTCTCTGTTTCTATGAGCGATCACAATTTCATGTTACAGCTTTGTAGATCAGGGTTCAAATTCCTGCTTAGCCATGGAAACTGGCTGGGTGACCCTTGGCAAACCATACTATCTCAGCCTCAGAGGAAGGTAAAGAAAACCCCACTTTAAACAAATCTTGCCCCCCAAAAATCCCAATATAGGTTCATTTTAGGGTTGCCATAAGTTGAAAATGACTTGAAAGTGCACAGCAAATATACTGTTGTGTGTATGTAATTCAGAAACCTACAAATACACAATACTTTCTCTCAAACCTTGGAGACTGGTCCTCTTGAGTTCTGCCCATCTTCAAAGTGTTATGTGGGAATGAGGCCCTTTGAATTTGAATTCCTTCTCAGTGGTTGCTGCGAGGTTCTGGATTTCCTTTCTTAGGGAAATCAGAATGGCTGCTCCTTCCAATGGGAAGTAAACATTTTTGATTCCAACCAAGTGTTTAGCAAATAAGTTGAGACTGAACATATTTAAAGAAAAGGCTTTCAAGAAGACCCTCTTATATATTTTAACTGGACTCTATTGTTTATCATTATGGTTTTAACAATGTCTTTTTTGTTATTTTTAATTGTATGGTATATATTGCTTTTAATTTTATTTGCAGTTTAATTCTGTATTAATATTAACATGAACATCAGCATCACAATTTCTAGAGTGCCTTCTTGAAAGCAGGCTCAATTGATGCTGCTTCCTAAAATATTTGCCAGGAAGCAAGGTTTGTGAATGCTTGTTCTTAGAGGATCATGAGAAGCCGTAACAGAAAATTAGATGGTAATTTCAATAGGGATGGGTTTAATTGGGCCTGGGAAATAACAGCTAAGAAAAGGTAAGGAAAACTATTTAAAGGAAATTAAAAATGATTAAAATCAGCTAACATCCTGGAAAGTAATAAAATCTTAAGCAGGTCACAAAAGTAAGTGTGAAAGCATGATAACACTGCATGCCACCAGATTGAGAAAGAAAGAGAAAGTTACTTTTTGTAAAAACTCATTGGCATATTCTTTACCAGTATCATTGAAGAATCCCAATTCCACTGTATTCCCTGAGATCATATATTTCTAGACAATAGTTTACTAAATACCATTTGTTTTCTGAATTTCAGACTATTAAATAATCCAGACACTGGCATGAGCCTCAAAGCCTGGGCAAATGTTCAAGATTTAGATTAGACAGAGTGGCTGTATGACATATCAATCCATTGCATCAGCAACTGAAGACATCAACATGAGATAGCGATGAATTGTGGTGACACAAGTTGGGCATTCAGAATTGATGGAATGGAGGTTGAATAAGGCCAACGAGGTCTTCACATGCTGTATGCAAACAGCTTCATACACTGACTTAGGTAAGACACACCTTTCCGAAATGTTTAGAATGCCTTGTTACCATATTCCTTCTTTGTAGTGGCACCTTAGTTTCATGAATCTAGAGTTCATCTGCTATTTGACCAGCTGGTCAATTCCCCAGTGGCAGAACAATGCTTTGCATTTTTGAAGATCCTAAATTCAATCTCTGGCATATTTCTTTGCTTTCTTAAAAAAGCAGGTAGCAGGTGATAAAAAAGACCTTCAAGAGTTGCTGCTAGACAAAGTGGACAATATGAGGTGGACAATATGACACCACAACCTCTGAGGATGCCTGCCATAGATGCAGGCGAAATGTCAGGAGAGAATGCTTCTGGAACATGGCCATAAAGCCCGAAAAACTTACAACAACCCAATATGAGGTTAGATAAACAAGTGTCATGGCCTTATATAGGGGAGTGTTCTTCCATATCAAGGAGGCTTTAGTTTATAATAATTGAAATTTTGGGGGAGATAGCTATGGTCAAAGCACATGTAGAAGACTCCAGGTTCGGTTTTCAAGCAAGAAACGATTTTAGCCAACATAAACCTACTAGTATTTCAATGGGATGGGCCTGCTTTTGGTTGATGAGATATAGGCCATGTTAATTAGGATTACTGTTGTTGTGTGACTTCAAATTGTTTCACTTAGGGTTACCCTAAGTCTAAAGTTTAGGGTGGGGGCCTTGGAGGCCTTTGTTGGGGAATCCTTGGTCCAAACATCCTGAGCTTAATCTGAAACCAAAAGGGGATTACCAGAGAAATTACAGTAGACTCTCCACTTTTGTGGGGATTAAGGATGCAGGACCCCCTGAAAGTGGAAAGCCCATGATTCTAGCCACTTTGAGTCCTTTTTGGGGAGATAAAGCGGGGTATAAATACTAATAATAACAATAATAATTTTAACATCTCTCTAGGAAGTTCTAGGTCCTTCAGCATGACTCTGCTAATTTTCACTACAAGTTGCCAATAAAAGTCCAATGGAGAACCTAGAGATTCCCATAGAGAATATATTAATCAAATCTGAATCAAACCTGGTGATCAATGGGGTGACAGATGTCGCAGCCAGATTGCCCTCACATCTGGAGGAGCAGCACTGGTCAAGTTCAACAGCAAGTTCAGATGCTGATTATCTACACTCCCTTAGTTTATTTTGAATTTTTAACTTCAAACTCTTGGACTGCAGACTGTTGACCCTAAATCCTTTATTTTTACTGAAGTTTGTTTAGTGCAACTAATGTAGTCTCCAAAGTTTTAACTGTGAACTGTGAACTAGGAAATGCCTAGAAAGCCCTAGAAAGCTTTGGAAGTTGGTCTGCTTGTTTGGCTTGCCTGTTGTGGCTTGCTCAATAAGACTGCGGGATAAGAACTGATAGTAGAGTGAAGTGACTGAGAGTGCTTGATAGTGGAGTCTGGGAAGGAGCCTGAGAAGAAGATTACACTGCTCTGAATCCCTGAATCTAAATCTGTATTCTATTATTCTATTCTCACTTGACTTCAGCTGAAGGTTTGTTGACCGGAAAAAGGCTTCTGACTGAGTGACTGACTGATTAATCAAATCCATGGATAAACACATCTGCAAAAGTTAAACCTGCAAATGTGGAAGGCCAGCTATATTCCAAAATCAAACATAGGGATATCACACACTCAGCTGGAAGCATTGGCTCTATTGTCCACAGTCCCAGAATAGCTTTGGTTGAGCTAATTTATAGCTACCAGTAAATTAGCACAGCTGGACTCATTAGCCAGCATAGTTTACTTAAGAGGGAGGAGAGTGTTTATGTTGTCTCTGTTTCCTGCATTTCAGATGTCTTGATAGAATGCTGAGAATCCATTTCCTCCTGTAGGTGTTGAACCAGGTTCTGTTTCTGTCATGACAGATCTTTGTCTGAGGAGACCTTCTCCAAGTAAGCTATGGCAACCTTATACTGATCAGGAATGCGAGTAGTAATTCTTTTCACTACAGTCTCTAGGAAATACGCTTATATACATACTTCCCTCTGTTTTAAATTAGGCAAGCACACACAGTATCTGACTTGGGGAAAGTTGGGCCAGCCCAACACTGATGCCTGTGGAGCTTGGGGAGAGGTGGAGCTTGCAATAGAGTGCAGGGAGATAATTTTCCTGGACCTGATCAGGCTAATGGGTCTATATCTCACTTTCTATAACTCTTTATATCTCATTAAGTTTCCTCAGCCCCGATTCAGAATGATTGACAGTAACTTTCCAGGATTTGGCCCTAACTGGAGATGCCAGGGATTGAACTCGGGTTGTTTAGTGTGCAAATCACATCTTCTGTCCCCTGGAGGGAGCTTTTACAGAAGTGTTCTGATAGTAGGACACCAACCCAGAGCCATCAAAATGTGGATTTATAGCAGCATGGCAATAGTAACCTGCTCTCTGGGTGTGTATGTGTTTTGAATGAGTGAAGGTCAACTCCATACAGTGTAATTTCAAATGGCCTCAACTCAGAGGGTGTTTGTGTGAAACCACCCCGAGGACCTGTCTTTTGTCAACTGGCTATTTTTACATGCAAGCCAATTCTGTCAAGAACATAATGCATGACACTGTATGCACTCTCATGCTTATGTGTGATTGACCTTTTTTATAAGCCAACACATGAATAACTGTCCTCAAATCACATAGTGACTCATACCACTCATGATGCCCTGCCACTTCCATTTTGGTCACTGTAGCTTATTCCCGCCAAACATCCCTGCTTCTTGTATAACAATGGCAACCTAACATTATGTTAGATTACTCCAAACCTAATTTATTTCCTGTCATTTCTTATCCATCTTCAAAGGTTTAACGTCTCATTCTCATCACATTCAATGCAGAAAGCCTATATCTGTCTGTAATGTAATTATGGTTGTGTTATCACTCCCTACAGTAAATGTCACTAGAAATTGTCTTCTGCTTCATGTACAATTTCATTTCTTCCTTGATTGGCATTCTACCATGATGCATGTGTCAGGATTCTCTCCTTCTATTTTTGTATGCCAGAATGCATCTCTTTGTCCCCTTAGAAAAACAAGTGAAAGCCAGCAAAGTTGTTAATGCCCCAGTTACCAGTAAATTCTAAAGGTTACAAACTTAGGGTGGAATAGAACAGTTGTTGACTGGGTTTTTTTGCACTGTCTGTGATATGAAAGCTACATTTTCTGCATTGGTGCATTATCTCAGTCCAAAATCACATTTGTCCCAATCTTGGAAGACTTCCTATAAAGGTGAAGGTGGAGTATTCATTCAGTAATATATTTATAGATCCAGTGCTAATTGCATATAATTAGCTGTGTATGGCAATGACCTACGGATGTGAGAGCTGGACCATAAGGAGGACTAAGTGAAGGAAGATAGATGCTTTTGAACTGTGGTGTTGGAGGAAAATTCTGAGAGTGCCTTGGACCACAAGAAGGCCGAACCAGTCCATACTTTGAGAAATAAAGCCTGACTGCTCACTGGAAGGAAGGATATTAGAGGCAAAGATGAAGTACTTTGGCCGCATCATGAGAAGACAGGAAAGCTTAGAGAAGACAATGATGCTGGGGAAAATTGAAGGAAAAAGGAAGAGGGGTCAACCAAGGGCAAGATGGATGGTATCCTTGAAGTGATTGGCTTGACTCTGAAGGAGCTGGGAGTGGTGATGGCTGACAGGGAGCTCTGGAGTGGGCTGGCCCATGAGGTCATGAAGAGTCGGAAGCGACTGAATGAATAAACAACAACAAATGGCAATGAATGCCCTTGGGGCAATTTAATGTTTTGGAATGCATTAAAAAGGAGCAGAATGGGATCCACTCATTCTGGAACAAGTCAGGAATAGGTGAATATTTAGGAATCAGGAACAGAGGACCATTACTTTATTTGGGTAAGTATAAATAAGTATACTTCTTCAGATGCAGTAAGTCAGCATTAGAACATAAATTTTAGAACTGGACAAAACCCCATATGAAAGCTCAGACACTATATCATGGTATGGGGAATGGCATGGACTGGAACCAAAAGAGGTCAAGATCAAATTTCAGGTCTTTCTGTTAGAAATATTGGTTTGTTGTTAACAGAGATGATTCTCAATATTTCCAAGTGACTTGTGTTGTATTATCTCGATTGTGGTGTTTGCCTCTAAAGCTATAATACAGTGGTTCCCAATGCCGCAACCCCTTAATACTGTTCCTCATGTTGTGGTGACTCCCCAACCATAAAATTATTTTCATTGCTACTTCGTAAGTGTAATTTTGCTGCTGTTATGGATTGTAATTTAAATATCTGATATGCAGGATGTATTTTCATTCACTGGATTTATAGTTAACCTACAATCAAAGAGCACTCTGAACTCCACCAACAATGGAATTGAACCAAACTTGGCACACAGAACTCCCATGACTAATAGAAAATGGTGGAAGGGTTTGGTGGGCATTGGCCTTGAGTTTTGGAGCTGAAGTTCACCTGCATCCAGAGAGCACGGTGTCACAAACAATGATAGATCTGGACCAAACTTGGCATGAATACTCAATATGCCAAATGTGAACACTGGCGGAGTTTGGGGAAAATAGATTTTGACATTTGAGAGTTGTAGTTGCTGGGATTTATAGTTCACCTACAACTAAAGAGCATTCTGAACCCCACCAATGATAGAATTGGGCCAAACTTCCCACACTTGGGCCAAACTTCGCTATACCTTGTAGGGACTCGCTGGCGCGAGCCTCCCTCCAGCCTTGCACACTTTCCCTCACCTGCACATGCACACCACGCTGCCATGTGCAGAGCATGCCTGCCCTTCCCTCTCCACTAGGAGTCTCAGAAACAGCTCTCCCCTTGGCTGAGAGGCCGGCTGAGAGGCTGGCCAATCACAGCAGGAGGAGGGCTTTTGGTGGGAGGATTTGCCATCTGTTTCTGAAAAGGAAGAGGAGGATAGGCAGAGAGATCTTCAGCCTTCTCTGCCAAAGGGGTTCCTAAGACCTTCAGAAATATATGTTTTCTGGTGGTCTTTGGAGAACTCTCTGAAACCCCCTTGCAACCCCCCCCCCCGGGTCCCGACTCCCAGGTTGAGAAACACTGCTATAATGCAACAACAGAGACCCATATTTTTTCCCCATTCTGGGAATGCCAATTTAATTCTGACATTCAAATTTTGTGTGGTTTCGGCAGGCAATCCCTGCTGTGGAAATTTCTGTGAAGTGTGATTCTCCTTTAAAACAAAAGGTAGCCGTCTTCAGTCCACCTATATTTAATGACTGGTATTGAAATAGGCTGGGGTAAGTTGTGCTACTCACATGGTGTGATTTTGGACAATGTGTAATAATTGTACCTAGCTGACAGTGTATGTATGTATATATGTATGTATTTTTTTATTTTAAATCCCACCTTTTTCCTAATATGGGGCTCAGAGCATCTTTAAATTTGAGATAAAAACTTTTTTTTGTCGTTTCAGGAGTGACTTGAGAAACTGCAAGTCGTTTCTGGTGTGAGAGAATTGGCCGTCTGCAAGGATGTTGCCCAGGGGATGCCCAGATGTTTTGATGTTTTAGCATCCTTGTGGGAGGCTTCTCTCGCGTCCCCGCATGAGGAGCTGGAGCTGATAGAGAGAGCTCATCCGCGCTCTCCCTGGATTCGAACCTGCGACCAGTCAGTCTTCAGTCCTGCCGGCACAGGGGTTTAACCCACTGCGCCACCGGGGGCTCCATAGGTAAAACTCAAAGCCAAGGAATGTAGAAAAGTTAAAAACAATCAAGGTGCAATTATATTAATAGTACACATTTAAAAAGTGTCTGGAAGTATAAGTGGAGTTGTACATGTGGTACCATCCCCCCCACCCCCGTGAATGTACGTTGCCTCCATGCATTGCCTTTGCACACTGTGCAGTGCAATTACACCAACCATAAATATTGATCACTAATTCACATCTGTTGTTCTGTGTTGGTATTCAGTGCAGGAGTATCTATGTAATGTAACTGTGGTAGTGGATATTTATGTTATCTTTTAATCAATGTAGGATTTTATCCTGTACGTGTAAAAATGAGGAAATTGAACAATTCCTTTTCTGGTTGCTGTTGCGCTACCAAGTTTTGGTGTTGGTGGTGGTATATGTGGCCCTGGTGGGAGAAGAGGAGTAAAATTCACTTCAAAACGACTGGGGTTCTATAAATTGTACTAAATTGTACCTCTTCTATAAATTGTACTAAAGTAGGAGTCAGGTGTGAAGTAATCCAAACATTTGTTATTTCCCCATTTAAAACAAAAGGAGCACCATGAATAGGTTTTTGGGCAGATGATTACTGGTATACAATTCACCATATAGAATTTTACACTTCTGCAAGATTTGCTTAACCTTTGATGCCTCTTTTCTGAGACTTCTTTCCATTTCCCAAGTATTTTAGCTTTCCCTGTTTTGAAAGTCTTTTTGCTAGAGCCAGAGCAATGTCAGAGGTTTGCTGAGGAAGCATTCGTTCAATGCCCATTGCAAATCTGAAGGTTCTGCATGGACTTTTTAAGTACTTTCCTGTATTGCACCATAGCTTCCTTCAGTGGGAGAAATGATAAACCATGCCTTTTTCTATTTGTTGAATTTTTATGGCAGATAACGTAAAGCTAAACATTGACATTTTGAACTCTTCTGTTTGAGTTCCTCCAGGCTATACATTGTAATTATGGCACTGTGACGATTTAATGGACATTTGCAAGAGCAATGCTGTTCTGGCTGCATACCAGTAACCAAAATAACTCTCAAGAGGCCCATACAAGAGCTCTTCCTGCGAGAAGGAAATTAGTCAAGGGGTTGTAAAGGAGTTTTTCTTTCCTACTGTAAGAATGATCTCTCATTTCTGTGTACTTGAGACACAGGGCACGGTCTGAGATTGGTATTTTTTAAATACTGCAAAAGATCAAGCATCAAAGAGGACTTATTAAATATGATTCTACTCTTAGACATGTGTGATAATAATAATAATAATAATAATAATAATAATAATAATAATAATAATAAATTTGTTACCCACCTCTCCTAATGTCTGGACAACAAATCAAATTACAGGAAAGGAGATTCCCTCTGAATATTAGGAAGAACTTCCTGACCATATCAGCTGTTCAACAGTGGAACTCTCTGCCTCAGAGTGTGGTGGAAGCTCCTTCCTAGGAAACTTTTAATCAGAGGCTGGATGGCCACCTGTCAGTGATACTTTGATTGTGCTTTTCCTGCATGGCAGGGAGTTGGACTAGATGGCCCATGTGGTCTCTTCCAACTCTATGATTCTATGATTCTATGAAAACATATCAACCTAAAATACAAACAATAAAATACATATATCAAAACCAATCCAAAACAAATGGCTCAACGTTGATTGGGTAAGCCTGTCAGAAGAGGTCTTCAGTTGGGTAAGCCTGTCAGAAGAGGTCTTCAGTTGGGTCTCAAATTCTGATAGCTCATTTAGCTGTAAGATCTCTTCTGGCAAGTCATTCTACAGTTGTGTAGCAGCTGATGAAAAGGTCCTCTGGTTGATGGTTGCCTGTCAGGGTTCTGTATGGTTGAAGTAATCATCCCCCAGAGTGTCTCAGTGTCCTAGGGGGCAGATTGTACAGGAGAAGGTGATCCTTTAGGTAACCTGGACCCAAACAAGGCAGGGCTTTAAAGGTTATAACAAACAATTAGTACTTTGTCCAGAAACTAATTGGCAGCCAGTGGATGACTGTAGTATGGGTGTAACATGCTCACTCCTAGGTGTTCCCATAAATTATGTACACACATGCACATTGACATGCACATTAGAGTACATTCCTGTCATTCTGGAAGAGCAATAATTTTCATGTTATATAATACAAGTAGAAACTAAAAACAGAAAAATAGTATCCTTTGATGCCGCTTCTGTGTTAGCACAATCCCAATGCAGTTGTATTGCATAGTCATTCCCAGTTTCAAACTTTTGTGGAGGAGTCTTCAGAAATGTGCTGTGATGAATTTATTAAATATTTTGCAGAGAAAATCACTTAGATCCATTCTCATTTGGACTCCACATTGAAATCTCCTATGGATATAATTGAGGCACACACTTGCTTGGTTTTGATGGATGAGTTTCAGTTGGTTCAGCATGATGGTGTAGAAAAGCTGCATGGAGAAATGAAGTCTAGCACTTAGACTCATGTTGATACTGGCTGATTATAGCTTCAGCAGGAGGGCTGTCTATTTGGCTGGTGGAAACAATAAAAATTTCCTTGAAAGAAGATTGTGTTGAAACCCTTCCACAAGAAGCAACTCTAATATAGCAATGCCAGACTTTCTTGGCTGAAACTGATTGCTTGGATCCAATCCAGTCTGTGTTCAGAGTTACTTACAGGACAGAAACAGTGTTGATCACCTCGGTGAATGACCAACACCAGAAACTGCACAAGGCGAATCACAGTTTCTTCTGGTCTTTCAGGAGCATTTGATTGTATCAGTCATTGTATCCTCTTGGACTGTATGTCTGGTATGACCTTTAGGGCATTGCTTTGTATTGGTCCTAGTTCTTCTTGGCTGACCATTATACTAGAAGACTATTGTTCACTCATTTTGCCATTAGCCTGTATGGACCCACAAAACTTAATATTGTCCATTATGGATAAACTTATGGGTTTAAACATCTATATGAGGATACTGGGGAAGATATTTCAAATTATCATAGAAAACTTTAGACAAAAATATATTCACATGTATAAAAAGATAGCAGAAAAATTATCTGGCATTCCATCCTTTCAAGGAATGTGACTTTTGTCAACCCGCCTAGGGTTTTCTTATCACACATGGGAAAGGGAAGGCTGAAACATTCTGTCAACACTGGCCAATGGCATGATGAATAGGGTTTTGTGAACCATCTAGATAATAAGTACCGACCACTCTGTCTGTATGACTTTTCTTCATTCTTAGGACATCTTCCCACTCCCAAGCTCTTGGAGAAGATACAAAATAAGGTCAGATAAAAGGCTGAGGCAACTGAACTCAAGTTTGTGTTTGGTAGCAAGATCAAACACAGTCATTCTTTGGCAGACAAGCTCTGATTGAAAGGCTGTCATTCATTCCTTAAACCTCCTAATTAGACTTCTATAATGTGCTCCATGAAGGGTGCCCTTGAAAAGGGTTTGAAGTTACAGCTAGTGCATAATGCAGCAGCTCAATTGTTGTCTGATGTGTACTTTAGAGGCTATGTATCTCTGATCTTACACCAACTGCATTTCCAATTTATGTCTGAATTCATTTCAAGGTGGTATTTTTTATATACAGAGCTCTAAGCAACTTGGAGCCAGGATATCTTAAAGATCCCACCTCCTTAACATCTGAAATGTATTTCATATCCTTCACAGAGTTCCTGTTGCATATCCCACCACCACAATGGGTAAGTTGTTAAGTGCATGATGCAGGGTTATCTATTTGGCATCACTTTAGTTGTGGAACTCTTTCCCAAGTGATGCTGGATCCATGTCTTCTGAGATTCCATCACGCAACCAAGACAGTATTGCCCTTTATGGTCTTTAGTCAGAAATTGCCTTGAATGATATTTTAATCATGTGGTTTTAAAACTGACTTTAAAAATTGTTTTATTCTGCAAAGAATAATGTACTTTTATCTGTATTATATCACCTCTGGGACCCCGGGAAGCTAGGAGGCGATAAATAAATCTATTTTTGTTATGTGCATTCAAGCCATTTCTGACTTATGGCAACCCTAAAATGAACTCACGATGGGGATTTCCCTTGGGGAGAAATTCTTCAGAGGGCATTTGTCTTTGCTTTCTCCAAGACTCAAAAGAGTGAGACTTGCCCAAGGTCACCCAGTGGGTTTTCATGATTAATAAACAAACGATAAACAAATAATAATAAATATATTTAACAAATGAATGAATGATCGAATGGTTCAGCAGCAGCTGGCAGCTAGACAAGGGACTGGAAAGGCACACAGGCAGTGGTAAAATGAGGAATGTAGTATTTCTGTTTCAATATCAACCAAATGTGTATCTATCAGTATAAATTAGAAGATTATACAAATATGTGGCCTTCTAGTTATCAGTGGTTAAGTGGCTTGCTTATCCTCTCTGCTTTGAAAATATGTCAGGGTTAATAAGATAAGCAAATAGTAGTAGATGTTTCTGTTTGGATTATTCTGTGAAAATTTAAAGAACTGGAAGACCAAATTCTATTTCAGGAGATTCATATTCAGGAAAGAAGTGACATCGCTTGCAGAGTTCCTTTTGGTTTTGCCCTTTGCAGTGAAAGTAGCTGCTTCCTTCCAATACCTATGAGAGTTAGGAGTAAAGCTAAACAGTAGAATGAATAACAACAACCATTTTATTCTTCTATCCTGCCACCATCTCCCCGAAGGGACTCAGGGCGGCTTACATGGGGACCAAGGCCAGCCGAATGCATCCATCACTTTAACTGCCATGAGCCAATGGAATGAAATCCTTTTTCTGTCAAAAAATAGTGGTGCCTCACCAAACTACAACTCCCATGATTCCACAGCATTAAGACTTGGCAGTTGGTGTCAAAATACATTACTTCTATAGAATGTGTTTTGACACCAAAATATTTGGGCAGCAAAATCAGGCAATTCCAATTGGATGGCCCCCCAATAGGATCTTATTCCAGGGGCAAACTAAGGGTAACTTGGAAGTCCTTGAACAGACTTAGAAATTGAGTTGGCAGATCAAAAGACAACCTGGCAAAATGGCACTACCTAGAAGAATCCTCCACCTTGTGCGACTATGGAGCATAACAAATAACTCAGCCATCTGCATGCTTGCCCACAAAACCCGTTCTCAAGCACAGAGGAAGAACTGTTCAAAGCTACAGACAATGCAGAAACTGTTGCCTGTTTTTGATCTAAAACTATTTAGCTGTTTGTGCTCCCTTTATCCATTTTATACTTATTTCTGTATGCAATGCTTTTGACATGAAAGAAAATAACTTCTATAGTGTAGGTGCAACCTCAGATACGAAGACTAGGGCTTACTACTGAAGTATTCAAGAAAGAGTTACTATTTCCAAAAGGACTGTATGCTCATTTTCCTTCCTTGTTCTAAGTTTTCTGTTGGAAAAGTTCAGAGCAACCATTCTCAAGCACGTCTAGAGACCTGACTGATGGCTGGAGTACATGGCCAGAACATTATATTCTGCCTTGTGGTCTAGCAATCCAACCTATATGACTAAAAAGTCAAATGGATTTCAAGATCAACTTACAGAGGCAAATAGATTTAACTGAAATCATTACCAAAGATTAAGACATAGAATGAAATATAGTGCTAGAGATAGCTATATTGTTTCACCTTGCATTCCAATTTGCCCGTCTCTCCAAGAGAAAGGACACCAATCTTCCAGATGTAATCAATTTCAAAAGATTCTAACTCCTTCTTTCAATCCATTTGACTTTATCTGTTGAAAGCATTATATTTTAACTATTATTGTTTATCTCCAAGAAAATAGGAAAACCTGTCACCAAACTGATTGGTAAGTATTTAAAGAGTCAGCTGCTGTGGCCAAACCTTGTGCCAAGACAACAGTTTCTGGAGGTATTTTATATCAACTTCTTATAACGATGGAGACCATTTGCTTCCATGAACTGATACAATCAGATTTTTAAAAATGTATAGATACAGTCCAGGTGGAAAACAAGTTAGTTTCTTGTGAGATCCAGGCATCTGATAGACATGTGGGGGAAAAAAGAAGAGTTTGGTCATAGGCAGTTGAATGAGATTAATAAGTGTGGAAATTATATTTTTCTTAAAAAATATTCAGAACAGAAAATCCATAACTTCAGTCATAGCTAACCCAAAGTTAAAGGACCTATAGAGAAGGATGTCTATCAAGCATAGGGAAAAGAAAAAGGGTGGAAGTAAATAAAAGTTGGATTTTCAAATTTGAAGAGAGTTGCAGTCCAAAAAAGCATAAAGAGCCTAAGAGGTTATGATAGTAAGACTTTGGAAAAATTGTTTTTCTACACTTTGGACTTTGTCGTACAGCCCAGGTAGACCGTTCTGTCTCGCTGGCTTACGACCGTGAAAGGTAAGGCACATGGGGCAACTTGTAGTGCTGTGCGCACCCACCCTCCTCTCCTTATCACACATGGAGGGTGGGAAAGGGTGTGTTGGCACTCTTTTGCACCCCCATGAAATGGCAGAAAGTGCGGCAATATGTGGGAACCCTCTCTGCCATCACACGGATTTTAGGGCCAAAAGTGCAGATAGCTCAATCGAGGCTACATAATGTTTTCCTCCCTCTAGTGGAGGGTGAAGCACCTATTGGCACTTTGCCTCCACTTTGGGAGAAAAGTAGGTGTGGCATGCCATATGTGGTGTGTGGTGGTGCATGGCAGGCCCTGTCAAAGCCATGCAAGAAGGCAGCAAAATGGGACATTTTTACCCCATGTGAAGAGATCTCAAGACTCAGCATTATGCTGAGTTTTGGGATCTCTGATGGATTCTGGGAGCTATGAAAAAAGGAACTTTTCCAAGCTGTAATTTTGTGGGCATTACTTAAGAAAGCTTTTGGAGGCCTGTTCTGTCTCCCAACTCTTGTAACTGAAACTCTTAGAGCCAATGAAGTATCTGTGCATTAATTTAGAATAATTAGTATTCAGTCCTTTCTAGACTTAGTTGGTTGCAGAGCTTCATCTGGAGAAGAGTATAGAAAGCCTAAATTATCTCTCTTGCTAAATTATCCATCCAAAGTCATAAAAAGGAGTCTGTTTTCCCAATATGAAGTTATACAGTATCATTAATCATTCAGTGTTGAAACAAATCATGCAGTGGGTAAAAGATAAAATTTCACATGCTGGGTCCTAATGGAAGAGGAGGAGAAGTACTTAAAAGCAATTTCCCTTATATGAAATTTGCACACTTTGCTTAAGCAGCAATATATCATATTGACTGGAACTAATTTATGAATTTACAAGTACATAAATCTAAACTTAAAAAATTACTCCCTTTACCAATTCCCATTATGTCATGCCCTAATCTTTAAAAAAAATATAAGTTACGTGATAATTGTGCCTTAGTGAATTGCAGTATTGTGCAACTGGAAGTGCAAACAAATAAGAAAGGCAGGATTGTAGTGCACGATGCTCATCTGCACATGTAATGTGGAATGTACAATTTGAAGCATAGAAACATAGGGTTGGAAGAGGCGTTGTGGGTCCCTAATCCAGCCACCTGCTCAGACAGGATTTCTAGCTAAAGCATCCAACTTCTGTTTGAAGATGTCTAGAGAAGGAGATTCCACCACTTTTCGAGACCATTGCTTCAATTGCCAGATAACTTCCTTCTAACATTCAGTTGGGATATTCTAGTATCTACTGTAACTTCAGACCATTAGATGAGGTCCTTTCCTTGAGTTATTTAGATAATAAAATTATGTCTGCTTTCTCTTCACCAAGCTAAAGATGCCCAGGTTCTTCAACCTCCCCTCATAAGTTTTCCATGCCTCTTATTATCCTTGTTGCCCTTCTCTGAACCTGCACCAACTTGTCTATATCCTTCTTAAAATGAGACAATCAAAACGGAGTGCAATACTCCATTTGCATATTAACATACACTGCCACCAGATGCAAAATTCTGGATCTATGACCATCAACTGAATGTGAACTTCTGTTATAGACAAAAATATCCAACCATTTCTATCAAGGAATGTAAATATATGTGAATAACTACCAGGACTCCATCCAGAGATATTTATTAAATATGTGGATTATTTTTAGAAGTTCAGCAAATACAACTTGATCTGTTCTGTGAAGTTACATGACCTCCCCACACGCCCTGTCAGAATCAATACAGATCGCGGCAGATTGTGGCAATTTTGGTGGCTCCTGCTAAGGTGGCATGGGGATTTGTCACCCTGTGACCTGCACCAACCTCATCACACAGGGGGGAGTATCAGGAAGCGATCCATTCTTGTTAATTTCTATCGAAAGATTGAATGCCTCACATCTTTCACCACTGGCTATTTTTTTTGGTGGTGGCAGGTTTCCCCCCCAGTTTTGCCATGGAGCCACTCTGAAAGGACTTCTCTGAGGTGTGATGTGAGCCTTTGGGCTCCATGGTGAAACTACCAAAAACCTGTCATGCTGAATTTGGGCCCATGTGAAGAGGTCCATACATACTCTCTTAGTAGCATGTTATACTGGAATATAATAATAATAATAATAATAATAATAATAATAATAATTGTATCTCCCCAAAGGAACTCAGGTTGGTTTCTAATATGTAAGGCAAACATTTAATTGCCGGAAAGAAACAATAAAGACAATTACATCAAAATGAACACATTCAACAATATAACACAATCTAATTAAACTTCACAGACAAAATAAACAATAACGAAAAACATCATAAAATACAAAAAAATCTACTAAAGCACACTAAAAATAAAAATATTAAAAACCCATTTCATTGTAGCGCCATCAGTAGAGGTTCAATAAAACGAATAGCCAGGGTTGCAAATGGCCATGGCCAACTATAAAAGGGCTGGGCATGGGATAATGCAAACGGCAAATCATAGGGCCGGGGAAGTGAATGAAGTGCAGGACAGAGTGTTATCTGGCTACTTGGGAATTGGGCCTGGGGACTAATCATTCTCAAAAACTTGCTGGAACATTCAGGTTTTCAAATCCCTGTGGTATGTTAGTGTAAAAGAAAATAGATAATGAGAAAAGTAGTCGAGGACAGCTGAAAGATTTCTTTCCATTTCCTTGCTGGCTTACTACTTCATTCTAGGGCATGGAGGAAGAATAAGTGTAATAATAATAATGAGAAGAAAAAGAAAAGAAGAGAAACAAGCACTGGCAGATTATGTGAAAGGCAGATTATGTGAAAGTCAAGAACCAACATTGAGGAAAGTCAATAGTAGTAAACTGCTTAAAGTGCAGAAGACAAAGAGGGAATACTGTAAAAACACAATCCAGAGCAGAAGAGAAAACTGGCAAAAAAAGGCTCTCCATGTACTGTTTCTGGCAAAAATTGAGAGCCAAATTGACAAAGAAAAAACATGGCTGTGGCTCACAAATGGAACGGTGAAAAAGGAGATGGAAGGCCTAATTTTGGCAGCCCAAGAACAAGCCATTCAAACCAATGCCATCAAAGCCAGAATTGAAAAGTCGACGACAGATCCCAAATGTAGACTCTGCAAGGAAGCATGTGAAACAATAGATCACATCCTCAGCTGCTGCACGAAAATCGTGCAGACAGACTACAAGCAGAGGCATAACACTGTTGCTCAGATGATTCATTGGAATTTGTGCCACAAACACAATCTGCCTGCAACAAAGAACTGGTGGGATCACAAGCTGGAAAAAGTTACAGAGAATGAACACACCAAACTCCTCTGGGACTTCCGGATTCAGACAGACAGAGTTTTGGAGCACAACACTCCTGACCTCACAATCGTGTTAAAAAACCAAGTATGGATCTTCAATGTCACAATCCCAGGTCACAGCAGGATTGCAGAGAAACAACTGGAAAAGCTGACACGATATGAGGATTTAAAGATCGAACTGCAAAGACTCTGACACAAACCAGTAAAGGTGGTCCCAGTGGTGATCAGCACACTGGGTGCAGTGCCTAAAGACCTTGGCCTACACTTAAACACAATCGGCGCTGACAAAATTACCATTTGCCAGCTGCAAAAGGCCACCTTACTGGGATCTGCACGCATCATTCGCTGATACATCACACAGTCCTAGACACTTGGGAAGTGTCCGATGTGTGACCCAATTCAACAGCCAGCAGAGTGTTTGCTGTGGACTCATCTTGTTGTGTTGCAAATAATAATATAAAAAACTTTTTTTCTATACTGCCCTATCTCCCAAAAGGGATTTGGCAAAGTGGTTCCTATTTCACTTTAAGATAGAGAGGTAGACTAGTTTATTGGCTGGTAATAAGCCCATTAACTCTGGCCAGTACAGCCAGTTGTGAGGGATGATAGGAGTTTTCGTGTGAAAACATATAGAAGAGAGAAGAGTAACTGTATGGAATAAGAACAAATTCCAGACTGTAGCCCAAGTAAGGGCAGAATACACTCCAGCGCACTCACAGTCATTCAAACAGAGTTTAGAATGTGACTTGATGCTTGGCACTTGGTTTTGCTATCAAATCACTAATCTAAAGATTGACAAGCAAAAGGGGAAGCAGTTCAATTGATTTCCATGGTTTTGATGAGTCTTTAAAAGGCTTCAAGTGCTATCATCTTTGAATCATTGGCTCTCATACCATGCTCCCCCCAGCCCTCTGAGCTTCCCGGAGTAAGGTGTGAACTTTAACAAGAACTAAAAACATGAATCCCTTTTGATCTGCACACCTTGCATAAACCTGTTAGAATCGCAGAATTCAACTTCAGAGCCTTCAGAATCAACTTGTTCAGATACATATTGTTAGGATCTTCTCTGTATAAGAGTCAAGGGCTTCATATATAAAAAGGAAACTGCCAGAACTCAATGTTTCTAGGAGATACAGCACCATTTTAGTTAGACTTTTAAGGCTGTTGGAACCCTTTCTGAGCAGCTAGAAAATGTGTTCACATCTTCTGAAATCAATATACAGGGATAGAATGTAGTCCATGTAATGAGAAGATAACCAACAATCATTGGAGATATACAAATTGTGAGCTTGGAAGAATTCCTTCCTTGGTCTACAACTCGAGCACTGGACTGCATCTCCCCACATGGCCACTGGCCATGCTGGCTGTGAGATTCAGGGCATTGTAGTCCAAATAATAATAACAATAATTTCCCCAAGCTCTGGAAAAATCAATCTCTGCTTGTTAGCTTGATGTACCACGGCCAGTAAAATTTGAAATCTTTCCAATGCTTTGTTTCATTGTCCAGCCCTTAACATGTTGGTATGCTTCTCTTTCTGTCTAATGATGGGTTATTATTTTGTCAAATGCATCCTACCTCTTGCTGGTGGGAACAGCTGTTTTTTTCTTAATCACAGGATGGATGTGAATATTTCAAGGCAGAATAACACGTAGGAGTTGGGTGACTCCAGTCTTTTTCCTTACTAATTTTTCTGTGGAATTAGCAATATAAAAGTTTTACTATGCATAGAGGTTGCCTTATGTTAGATTCCAATCTCAGTTTATTCTGTTAGTGGTTTCTGACCTTGTGAAGGAATGATGTTACTTGTTGTTACTGGAGATGATGAGCTAGGGCAGTGTTTCTCAATCTTCCTAATGCTGTGACTCCTTAATACGGTTCCTCATGTTGTGGTGACCCCCAACCATAAAATTATTTTTGTTGCTACTTCATAACTGGAATTTTTGTACTGTTATGAATTGTAATGTAAATATCTGATATGCAGGATGTATTTTCATTCACTGGACTAAATTTGGCACAAATACCTGATGCATCCAAATTTGAATAATGGTGGGGTTGAGGGAGATTGCTTTTGTCATTTGGGAGTTGTAGGTGCTGTGATTTATAGTTTACTTACAATGAAAGAGCATTCTGAACTCCAGCAATGATGGAATTGAACCAAACTTGGTACACAGAACTCCCATGACCAACAGAAAATACTGGAAGGGTTTGGTGGGCATTCACCTTGAGTTTTGGAGATGTAGTTCACCTACATCCAGAGAGCACTGTGGACTCAAACAATGATAAATCTGGACCAAACTTGGCACAAATACTTAATATGCCAAAATGTGAACATTGGTGGAGTTTGGGAGAAACAGACCTTGACATTTGGGAGTTGTAGTTATTGGGATGTATCGGTAATCTACAATCAAAGAGCATCCTAAACCCCACCAATGACAGAATTGAGCCAAACTTCCCACATAGAACCCCATGACCAACAGAAAATACTGTGTTTTCTTGTGGTCTTTGGCAACCCCTCTGAAACCCTCTCATGACCCCCCAAGGGTCCCAACCCCCAGTTTGAGAAATGCTGCGCTAGGACAACAAGAACACTGATGCTGTGCCAATGTCACATGCAACATTCACTGTATAGTACTCTCATTTTTTTCAAGAACTGCTGGATTTGTATTTTTTGGGAATAATGAATACCTGAACGGAAATTGAGCAGCAAGAACTTGAGACAATACTTATGATACAAAGAACAGACACTCACTCTGTAACTCAGATTCTTGCTTATTTTCCATTGTGGATTCTATAGTTGGAACTGTGCTAACCTTGGTTTCCACTCCCCCTTGATTTCTGCTTTCCTGCTTTTAGTAACTTCAGGAATATGGCAAACTCTCCACTCTGCCAAACCAGATTGTAAGAGAAATGCATTTGCCCTGCAGTTAGCATGTTTTCTTTCCACAGCTGTTCTTTTCTGGAGGGTAGGTGCCACTGCAGTCAAGATCTGGCAGTGAAGTCTAAGTTTATCTCTTGATGGTAAATCTTGAGACAAAACAAACCAATGGGCAAGATACAGGACGTGAGAAGCGCACGTGTTAAGGTACGCAAACATATCTTACAAAGAGAGAAGAGCTTCTAAATGTGTACTAAGGATATCTGATCTCACCCTATCTGGAGATTTCCGAGTGCCAAAATGTTTCTTTGTAAATTTTGTGTTTGTGAGGGTAAACATTTGAATTTGTTCTCCTTCCTCCCCTTCAACTGCCCCCCATACTAAAAACACTATGTAACACCATTTTTGTTCCTGTGTTATAAATGTCATTTCTTAACAGGTTTTATCATAAAAACATGGAAAACGTTTATTAAACTGCTAATGGTTTGTTTTTGCAGGACTTCCTGCAGCACATTTTGCTATAGTTTTTCAATGAATATCTCATCGAGTCCCAACAAATTCAACATAGTTTGTGGCAGCAACAAAACGAATTTTCTGAAGTATAATAACTACTTTCAAAATAGGTACCACACAATTAAACAAGAAATAACACTTTGAAACCAGGAACATATTTTCTTTTCCAAATTTTGTTACATAGTGTAATTGATTCAGCCCTTGGATTCAGCTCTTAAAGAGAATATAACCACAGTCCCCAAGCAAACTTTGCAGGAACTAAATGATGTTTTAATGTAATGTTGCCATGAGTCTAATCAGTGGATCTCAAACAATACTGCAGTCTCAGACGAAAAAATACAAAGGTAGAGCTCTCAATTCATTTGCCTCCAGAACAATGTTTCTGATTAACTTTTGAAGTAGCACAAAGGGGAGTTTTTTGGTTGTTTTTTCCCAGCAAAAGCTTGTGAAGATGACTGTAATATACCCTGTATTCTTTGCAGAGAAAACTTCAGAAAGAAATTATAGCTTTTCAAAAGGTTTGATGGCTGCCTAGAACTCTTAGCTGAATTATGAATGATTACATGGTGAAGAAAGGGGATTTTTTTTAACTTTGCTTGTCTCTTACATACACATTTCAGCATCACTGTATTTTATCTTGCTGCTAAAACTTTACATCCTTGTGTGGTGATAAATATTAAGATCCACTGAAGAGAAAATATATTTAAAAGCTTCCTATTTTGCACATAGGGGGTAACGAAAAAGTGTCAAGAGCTGTCATAAGTAGGGAAAGGGTAGTTGTTTTTCCTCCACAAAAACAGGGCTCTTAAAGTATCTGAAAATAAGCTGTCATTCCCACTCAGTTCATCTGCATTTTGTTTGATTTGTATTGCCTGCATAATTAAAAGCAGGAAATAAATATATTGTGGATGAACAGTGCATATCCGGAACAAAGATAGTTGAAAAACTAGAGTTGTTCCCTGATTTGCTTTAATGAGATCATTTGTGTTTTATTAATTAACATGAGATCATTAATTTTTGGCTGTCTACGGCTAGTGTGTACAGAATGTTTACAGCGGGTTTTGCCCGAAGCTTCTCTTGGGATCAATTCTCTGCATTGTTTGACATGAGAAAAGCTGTAAATATATAAATGTTTGATATTGCTCTGCTAGGAAATGGAATCCTACTTATGGTAATGTGTTTTTTAAAATAGCTGCTTAACGAACAACAAGCAAACCAGCATTTAAAGTACAAGAAACAATCTTCCCAAAAAGTATACTTCTAAGTCCCTTTTAAATGTTATTAACTGCTCCGTCAGTGTTGCTAATTTGTCCCTGGGGTCAGAAGAATCCTGTTGCTTGAGTCAACATCTGAAACCAACATTGTGAGGTCACAAGGGTAGCACAGTTGAGGTGTTTGAGGGGATCTAGAATGTCTCCTAGATTGCCTGATCATGCAACTGTGCGTGTGTATGAAGAAAATGTTTGCCCTTAAGTAAGTACCCATCTGAAGGCAGGCTCTCACCCTGGCAGACTTCAGGAAAAGTTTTGAAAACCTGGCTTTTCCGGTGTGCTTTTGGGGATTGAACATCCAATTTCCATTCCACATCCTGTCCCAAGTCTAACTTGTCTCTCTGATGCTCTTCACCTTATCCCTCAGTTGAAGATTAACCCTACTGTTATCCTGTCCTACCCCCCACAAGTCATAGCACTTTCTATCTATCTAACCCATGGGTTTTATCAATTTTTATCAATTTTTGTTCATTGGCCTAGCTCTCTTTGTCTAATTCTATTACTGTTTTATCAGTTGTTTTTTTTATTATGATTTAGTTATTTTCATTTCATTACTATGTTATTATTAAGTATTTTATTTGATGTTATTGTCTTGTTTTATATGTACTTTTGCTCTATTGTAATTTGTTTGGGCTTGGCCTCATGTTAGCCACCCCGAGTCCCTCCGGGGAAATAGTGACATGGTAATATATATATATATATATATATATATATATATATATATGAAGAAGACCATCTTTTAAAATATATTAACATTGAAATGTTAGGTTTGACCTAAGACAGTTGCATGGGGCATAGTGTCAGTATTTTTCAGCCATTAAGCTAAGAGTAATAATGTCAGGAAGTCAATCTCAGTTGAGAGTCCAGACTTCAAGTAAGTTCACCCAAAGTGAAGACACCAGCCTAAAAGGCATCCAATTCATCCTCCATCTTCTTCAGGTAGTAATGGCTGAATGTCCCTTATGCAAAATGTTTTGGACCAGAACTGCTTTAATTTTGTATTTCTTCATAAATGTACAAAATGAGATATCTTTGAAATGGGTCCCAAGTAAGCATGACATTCATTTATGTTTCATCTACACCTGAAGGTAATTTTATATAATAGTTGAAATAATTTTGAGCATGAACCAAAGTTTATGTTCATCGAACCATCAGAAAGCAAAGGCATAACACTCTCAGTCACCCATCATGATATTTTTAGATTTCAGAGAATTCTAGAATTATGGACGCTCAACCTGTAATAGCTGCATTGGCAGAAGAAAACTGACAGTGAGGACAGTGTGGTAAGTTTGGATGGGATGCTACCTGGCAGCAACAGTAGTGGGAGGTAACAATTATGGAGCATCTCATAGAAGCAACAGCTCTGACACTTTTAAACTCACTGTTATTAGTACAGCACAGAACAAGATTCTGGCAAACCGCTTCTGAATGTGACACTTCTCAATGTGACATGAGCAAGGCTGTTAATAACAGCGTCCCTTGGAGACCTCTCATTCATAGGGTTGTCATAAGTTGATTTGACAGCACATGACAAAAACAAATGAAGTGAATCAAGGTAAATAGGCCCAGAATCCACATAAAACTTGTCTAAGTAGGTAATGTGGTGCCCTAGGGGAGGATAAATTTTTTGACAACTAGGAGCAGTTGCTGCTGTTTCCATTAGGTTTTATGTTGCACATGACATATGAGGACTTCTTTCAGGGCATGCGTGGGAATGTCCATGGGGTGTTTTCCCCCCAGACCATGCACTGCCATTGACAACTTGAGCAGGAAGAAGGCTCAGAAATTGTACATGCTATGTTATCAATCTGGAAAAAAAATCTCATGGTCCATTCCAAAGTGGAAAATCATTGGAATGGTTCCTGTCATGCTCCAAAAGACAACATGGACTCAAGTGCTGACATTTATCAACTCAGTTTCATATAGGTTTCTGGTATATCAACATGCATCCTCACTGTATGGGCTAATTTGCCCATCATATGCTGCTGGCTCTTTTGCTCAGAGCCCATTACACAATGCACATATACTTCCTGCCAGGCTCTGTGGCAAAGAGAGAAACCAAGCAGCATATGCAGCCACAGCAGCAACATGTTGCCTTTGAAATAATGGGGGGAAGCTGGGTAGTGGACGCTTCCCCTTGTGGGATGAAGTTCAGCGATGTGGACATGGGATGACGGGCTCTCCACATCCCCTGCCAGGACTCCATGGATTCGCTTCAATGTGGGGCGAATCCATATGCCAATGTGATAAGGTGCATGGACTCGTATACAAACTTGGGACAGCAAATGGACCCATTACTGTAGGTATGGTAGATGTGCTCTTACTTTTATGGCCATTTTTTCTGAAGTTCTTATAATATATCGTAGATTAGTCTTTCTTAGGAAAGAAGTCCAGGAGCTTTATTTATTTATTTGCTTACTTATGACATGTATATGCTGCCCTTCTCACCCCGAAGGGGACTCAGAGCAGCTTACAAGATATATATACATACAATATATTATTAGCATAATACAATATCAGTATTATATATTACTATATTGTACTATACCATTTTATTGTAATATTATTAGTAATATTACATGTAATATAAAATATATAATTATAATATATTATTATTAGTAATATTATATTTTATTGCATTATAATATTATAAATATTATATGTATCTATATTATATTATATTATATTATATTATATTATATTATTATTATATTATTAGCATAGCACAGGAGACAAGGTGGAACTGTCCCCTGCCCCCCCCCCCTTCACTCTGGCCCAGAGCAGCAGTTGGTGCTGGGGGAGAGGGTATTGCTCTCATGTAGACCAAAGCACTTGCTGGAAGAACTTACATAAAACCAAAAGTATATTTGGTGCCACCATAGCAAAATATTTTGTTTAGCATGGTAGAA
Source organism: Anolis sagrei (assembly GCF_037176765.1). NCBI lineage: Eukaryota > Metazoa > Chordata > Lepidosauria > Squamata > Anolidae > Anolis > Anolis sagrei. The sequence goes on along the minus strand of NC_090026.1, from coordinate 104,241,555 downwards.
TGGGCAGCAGAATGTCTTCTTGTTTCCAGAGCATATACTATCACATGACACACTGCTGCCTATTTACTGATGAATCTGCCCTTGCTAGAACCAAGGAATAACACGAAAGCAGCCAATATGTCTTTGAATACCAGGTATTAGGGAACACGAGTGGGAGGATATCCATGTCTTGAATCTGATTGATCGTTGTAAGAGAGCAATGCTGAAATAGATAGATTGTAAGTCTTCTGATTTTTATGTTCCTGCAAACTGTCATCGACATCCACTGTCTCCAGATCACATTTCATGCTTTCAAATGATTTTTCAAAACAGTACATATATGTACTTCACTCTCTTCTGTGCTTACCGATGGAGCATTGGTCTCTTATTAGATATGGACTGATATCCTGTTAGTTACATACACAAAACTAAGTCCCATATATCCCTGGCTATGTTTTTTGTTCATTTCAGAAATTAGTATTATTTTATGAGCTCCCTGCAAATAATCTGCTCCTATTGTTATCTCATTAGTCTTTTAATCGTTTTATCCTGCATATGTGGCCCATCCTTTGTTATTGTGATTGTGTTTATTGGAATGTTATTTTACTATTGTGTCACCTTTTTCTTTCTTTCTGTAATTTTGATGATGTTGTTTGCTGTTTATGTTTTGGTTTCATTTTGCTGTAATGTGTTGTCTGGGCTTGGCCCCATGTAAGCCTCTCTGAGTCCCCATCGGGGAGATGGTGGCGGGGTATAAATAATAATAATAATAATAATAATTATTATTATTATTATTATTATTATTATTATTATTCCGTTCAGCAGTTAGTGGAGTATGTGGAGATGGGAAAAGCATCTGGCTATATCTGGTGAATCTGAGCTGATGATCAATGTCTGCAGAGAGTTTTGGAATTAATAGCTAAATGGTGGGAGAGGTTGAGAGGAGAGATGTAGCATAGTTCTGTCTGCAGTCTTGGCTATTATTCTGTCATGCTTACCATCATTCTGGATATGAAGTTGCCACACTCATTGTCACTTCACATCTTGAAAATTTCCATAAATCTTGCAGCACTAACTCTTTTCTTTAGAATCATAGACTCATAGAGTTGGAAAAGACCACAAGGGCCATCCAGTCCAACATCCTAGCATCAAAGCAGCCATGTCAGATAGCCATCCAGCCTCTGTTTAAAAACCTCCAGAGGAGGAGACTCCACCATGCAGAAACACTCTTACTGTTAGGAGCTTTAACTTCAATTTGAATTCATTGTTCTCTGTCCTGTGACCTCTTCACACAGCCCAAAAGACCGTGTGAAGGCAAATGCTGGCAAATGCTGGCAAAAGAGAAGGTGCACGAACTCATGGTGCTATGCGTGCCCACCCTCCCTCCTCTCCTCACCACATGGAGAGGATGGGAGAGGGAGATGGCAGAAAGGGAAGAAACGTGTGTTGCCCTGCTGCCGTTTCTGTCATCACATGGCAAAAAAGGGAGGAAAGTGTGAGTAGCTCCATTGGAGCTACCCAAACTACATTTTCCTCCCCATAGTGGAAAAGACTAATTTTCGGCACTTCTCCTCCACTTTGGGAGGAATGAGAGTGGGGCCTGCCATGCGCCGTGTGATAGCGCATGATAGGCCCTGTCCTTGCCGTGATTAAAAATGGCAAAATGGGGCCAAAAAAGCCCTGTGTGAAGAGGTGCCTAGTCTCCAGAGCAGAAGAAAACAGACTTGCCCACTCCTCAATGTGGCACCTTTTTAAATATTTAAACATGGCTCTCATGTCCCCTCTCAGCCTTCTTTTCTCCAAGCTAAACATCCCCAGCTCCTTAAGGTGTCCCTCATAAGATCTGGTTTCCTTGCTGACTTCCATTCTAGTCCTTCATGATCCGATTTGTTATTTACTCAATTTACTGCCTCCTTTCTCTCAATAAAGCTAGATTAATATTGTTACCAACATGTAACATTATTATATATATATATATATCTTTTAACATCAAAAGCAAACAGTCTGGCAAAGACTATTTTGAAGTAAATGAAAAATAAAAGAGAATCTTCCTCTGCATGAAGATAAACAGAGATGCACTGACAAAGATTCTTGGTGTGAGAACAGAAATTTTACAGGTCGGTTCCTATTTTCATCTGTGAAATATTGGAAGATGGGCCCTTTGTAATGTGCTCAGTTATCTGCCTGGCTACTCTGAATGAATATACTGCTTCAAACTTTGATGTTTTACCAGTAGCAGCTCCATCCACTTGTACATGCAAAATAATTTTCTTCTTCTAAAGAAATGAATGTGCAAAAGATCTGTATGCACATTTGAGTGGAACTGGATCTCTGGATAGTAGTTCAAAGCTAACAGAATGTCGCTGACACGTTCCCATTCCTTTTGCCTTCTCGTATATGTTGTCAAAGGCTACCAAGGTTGAAAGAAGAAGACTCGGAGGGCCTGGTCTTGCTTTCAGTTCATTCCTCAAGGAAATTCGGTTTCCAGAGCTGCCATAAATTCTATGGTTAAGATTCTACCTGCATTACTTAAGACTGAATTGGGGAATCCTAGATCTTATTGGACATCACAAAAAGTTAAAGGACACAGTAGGTAGCTTCACTCAGTGTTTCTTGAGTGATAGTTAGAAACCCATGTTCAGTAAGAATGTCCAAATAGCAAAATCCCCGAAAAAGTGGAGAATAAATAAATAACACATTTTTTACCCTGAGAAAAAATACCTCTGTAGGAATCTCGAAGTCCTCCAGCACAACTCTGTGGTCAGCTTTGGGCAGAGGTTGACCATGGAGTCACACTGGCATGGAGTCACACTGGCATTGGTTCCCAACCTTTTTTGGACCAGGGGACCACTTTGACTAGGGGCCACTCTCCAATATTAGTACCAAAAAAGTTATGAATCAGTTTTTGATCAACTTTAGATTTGGTTTGGTTATTTGGGGTGCTGATTCAGAAAATTGCATTGGATAGACCACATCAGATCTAGTTTCTGATTGAGAACTTATGCCATATAGTAGTTACCATCTGCTCTCTCACAGAAAACAATATTTAATAATCTAGAACTGATATGGTCTATCCAATGCAATTTTTTGAATCAGCAGCTCAAATAACCCTAGGAAGAGGCCTAAAAATGAAGAAACCAAGGTGCCTCCACTTCCATGTGCCACATGGAATGGCTCTGCTCATTGGGTGGAAGAAGGAGGAGAAGCAGTCAAGAGGCTTGTTGTCATGCCTCTCCCCTCCTGACATCCCTGTTGTCTTGGCACTGTAAGAGGGTTTCATGAGACCAGTCACTCTTGTTGCAATGGTGTTGTAACTGTGAGGCCATGGACCATATTTTAATTCTTGGGGATCACTGGTGGTCCATGGACCACAGGTTGGAACTACTAATCTAAAGCGACAAGAAACAACACAAAATAAATAGCAGATACTATCTCTCCTCCAGATGTATTTCTTTGCTCTCCCCTGAGCCCCACACTTTAGTCCTTATATAGGTCATGCATTTAATACATCCAGTCTAACAAGTTATGTTAAATGCAGTTTCCAATTCTAGTTTGTGGGGAACTTTCCCACCATTGTCCCAATTGGACATTATAGCAAACTATGATTTAGCAATTTGTATTAATCTAGGTGCCTGAAGAGAAATGGGAAAGAGGAGATAAAGAAGGAATGCATGGGTGATTTATTGATCAAACAAAATCTGTGTTTGTTGGTCTGGGAAATGACACAATATGAATATCAATGCACGCATTCTTTGGATCCAGTCTTTTCCCTTTCCTTACATTTCCTTACCAGTTAAAATATATTCTGTCATAGTGGGTGTCAGGTGTAACAATTCCTAATGGCAGCGCTGTATATCATAGATCTAAGGAGTGATTAAAGAATTATGAATCATATTGATTTTTGTTTCCACGGGGCTTAGAAATAAAGCCTATTAAAATTAAATCAACTACATTTATGATAGTTGTTGGAGAAATATGTACCTGGAATAGCTGTGTCTTAATACAAAACTAGTGATAAAGAATAAAAACAAATGTTTTGAAGGAAATTTGTTCTAAAACTTAGAAGTGATTGTCATAAGACTGCTGTGGTGCTCACTATGTTTCCAGTTTGGGTCGCTATAAGTTAATACATGTATATCCCACTTTCCTTTCATCGTGAAAACTATGATAGCATTCCCTGGTGGCCTCTCATCCAAACACTGACCGGATTCATACTTGCTGCACCTTCAGAGAATGCTCTGGGATTATCAGTGTTGTGAAATGGTAATCTACTTTACTATATCCTAAAAATATTGCTGATGGTGGTAAAATGATGCAAATTTCAGATAGAAAATATGTGTTCCTATGGGTATTCACTCAGCCTTATCTGACCTGATGAGACATTAAAAGGAGTTATTAATGGATACTTTTCACTGCCTTCCTTTAAGGCAGTAAGAGTGTGTGATGTGCTAAAGGGCTCCCAGTGGATTTTGTGGTTGAGTCCTAGAGTTCAGTCTAATACTCAACTATGCCAAGCTGACACCTGTGTATCTACCTCAGTGATTAAACTTTCTGGAATAAGTACTGGTTATGATGGTTGAATCAACCTTCATGCTTATAAGTAAGGATAAATGCTGAAGAAGAAAACACAAAGAGGATGTGTGAGTCATCCCTCGAAATGCCACAGTTCTCCAGTCTGGATTCCCCCATTGACAGTTCAAAGACAACACAAGCACAACGCACAATATAATGATGCCATCTAGTGGCCTTACCAAGAAAGCAGCTAGAAAAAGGCTCTATGGCTGTGCCCAACTGTAGGGGAGGAAAAAAAAGATAAATATGAGCAGTGATACTAGATTGACTGGATTGAACTTTTTATCCCCTAATTAAGGACTGAATTGATTGTATCTCCCATCTAATGCAGAACTTAATATATTTGCTGTGTAGCAGATTCTTCCTGTTTTTCCATTACATTGGCATTAAGGATACACCACCGCTAAACCAACACAACTGTCTGAGATGTGCTCATGACAGATATATCCACAATCTCGAGTACTCTGCTTGTGTCTCAGTCAAGGTCTAGGTCAGCAATGAGGTCCACCTTCATCCATGCATGGAGAAAGTCAAAATATTCATGACAATGAATACATGGAATTAGCAGAGCATAAAGAAAAGCTCTGATGGGTATAGCTCTATTTGCACACCTTATGTGTGTAACCTCCCTCTCTGTTGCTAGTTCATTCCTTACAGAAAGCTGAGAGGCTATGGATCGAGCAGACAGCATCTGACTATGTTTCCACAATCAGATTCACCAAATCATTGTCCAAGCCTTTGGAGAATCCTTGGGGCATTCAGGAGGATGATTTTTTTTTCCATGGGAGCTGTGCTGCAGTAAGTAAGGCAGCTTGAATGAACAGGGGTCATTGCATGATGGAGGGGAAGGATGCTTTCTTTTGAATTGACCGCAAAGAGCAATGCATGGGCACAATGGGACCTGTGTTTTTCTTTTGTACGACATTGAATGTTTGCTGACTTTGTGGTTCACCGCCCTGGGTCCCTTTGGGGAGATAGTACAGTATATAAATAAAGTTTTATTATTTTTACTTGTACTTGTGTATGTCAATAACAAGATTGTGTATACTAACTAGATAATAGTTCCCAAGATAGCTTAGGTTCATGAAAAATAGATGACCTTCTACATTTTGATATTTTTTTCAATAATTGTTGTTGTTCTTGGATCTGGTTATCACCTTTTTCCTTTATGCTTTCCCCCCTGCTTTTAGCAGTATATAAATGCAACTAGATTATTATTAGCACTTCACATCATTGGGCATCAGGAGACTTGTTATACAGTTGTTAACTACATGCATATAAGTCCTCCCTCCAAAAAATTGGTAGCCTGTAATTTATTTACTGTCAGTATCCACATTGTAATTAAGAAATGAACATAAAATGCTGGCTTCACCATTAATCACTTTTGGATATAATAATAAATAAACAAATAATGAAACTTTATTTATATACTACTCTGTCTCCCCAAAGGGACTCTGAACGGTTTCCAAGAAAGAAGTGGCAAACATTCAATGCCAAAATACACAACAAAGAAAATAACCAGCCTCCCAGATCCCAAACGGAAAATTCAAACTATAACAAAATTATAACAGATAAACCAAATTAAATAATTAAACATACTATAGATATCAAACGGTATATCACATAAATCTCATCCAGGCAACAGCTGAGACATTGCTAGACTGATGTATTACCAACTCTTACCATGTTAACGTCCAGTTTCATTTCTTTACATTTGCCATTTTCATTTTAAATATATTTCTTTCAAGTGAGCACGCTTACTGATCAAGGTTTTGTATGTGTATCCAGTTTTCCTGCTTTGTCATAACATTTTAAAAGATACATTCTTTTTTTCTAAACCATCTTTCATTTCTAATGGACCTGGCTTTGAAACCCTCGAGGAAAAAATTGATAAGGAAAACAAAGGCAACACAGTCACCAGTCCAATTCTATAAGATAGGGATGGTTCAATATAGTACAACCTTGGAAGCTCAGATGAGCAAAATGAATGCAGATGGACAAGCTTAAGGCAAAGAACATCCAGTTTGTCTACAAAGAGACAGGAGTGGTGAAAGTAACTTCTGTAAGAATGCAAAGTACTAAGACTGCAGTCCTACATACCCTGAATTGGAAGTTAGTCCCATTTAACTCAGTGGATCTTATTATCCAGAAAATTGTTTTTCATGTGAGAATCTGCTACCAACCTGAAAATCTTCTAGGATCAGACCAGCTAAACTATTGGGCTGAGTGAATTGGCTCATGAGACAGTAGATGATAGTGATTGGGAAGAAATGTGGAGAGGTTGTGAGTCAAGCAGCTTGATGTTTGCCCTTTAAGCTTGCATTGCCCTCTGGGTAGTGAAGAATGCTAGTCTATTGCCAATCAAAAAGATTTCAACTAAAGTCCTGTTGGCTGCCTTGTAGGGGATTGAGCAGAATCTTTTTTCTTTCCAAAATGTCCTTCAGAAAACATGTCTAGCCCTGTCTATGAGGCATAAGATTGGGCTTTGCCTATCATCTGGGTTTGCCTTCCATGCTTCTGTTCAATGCAAATTTTACATATTATTTAAGCAATATGAAAGTTTCTGAAATTGTCCTAAGAAGCCAAGAAGAGTCCTGTTGGACAACATTAAAAGCCTGTTTGATGCAGTAAGCTGAAACACTTGTATCTCTGTGGGCTGGGGCATCTATGTTTAACAGTGGATTATAAATCTCCATGAACATCCAGATATGCTTAGGCACTCGTAATAGAAAAAATGCAAACAAACTGCATACCTACTAAATATGCTTCCGAAACATGGCCTGCCTCTGGAAAAACCAATTGCTCGAGTCTAGCCACCAAACTGATGAGATTTACATAAGCATTCACTTACCATTCGGCAGCTGATCTATTCTGCTTTGGGGGACTAGCAATTGGATGTTGGCTCATGGATTGATGCTTGTGTGAAAACTGTGCTTGATGGTGCAACTCCTAAGCTCCCTAAATTGTTCTGTGGGTCGATAGACATTGATTAGCTATTTAAAGGAAACATTTACTAATCATTTATTCACCATTTAGAAATGCTGTACATTTACACATGACACCTGCAGACTAATTGTATGGATCAGATTTAGTGGCTGTTCCTCAAAACAGAGGTTTCCGTTGTTGTAATAAGTGCATCTAAAACACAGCGTTGCCCATTTTACATTTTTTTCAGCAGCCTATGCCCTTAGCATCTACATAAAACAGTAAACAACTTTACTTTTGTAAAAAAAGAAGCTGAAAATACAAAAGAAGTTCAAATTTTCCCCAAAGCAAAAGGAAATATTTCTCATCACACAGATGTACAAGAACAATTCTCTCAGGCCCTATGTTCTGACACACCATGACAGCTGCCTGTAATTCATACAACCAATTCTTGGTACTTTATTACTCTCTAACATTGTATGTGTGGCTTAGAATTTAAGGTGAAGATGAATTTATGGAGATGAATCATAGCCTAGGAAGGGACCACAAGGGTCATTCAGTCCAACCCCCTGCCAAGCAGGACTAGACAACCAAATCATTCTCAACATATTGACACCTAGAATCTCTTTAAAACCCTTCAGAGTGGTACTCATTATGCGGTAGAATTATTGTCTTCTCCTCAATGTCCTCACATTGATAAGATTTGGGTGCCTTGTTTGACCAGATTAGATTTCCTTATATATGTGTCAAATGAGTATAGAAAGCTGTCTTCTACTAAGCCGAACTTCTGATCTAATTCAGTGCTATAACCTCCAAGTGGTAGTAGCCTTCCAGGTGTTCAGAAGGGTTTTTTTTTCCAAGCATTCACTGGAGAACCTTGATATTATCTGGTGCTCCATATAAATATTTACTCATTGTGGTACTGTTTAATTTCAAAATCAGATGAAATTGAGGTATAGAAAGGAATGATTAATTTTATCATGATTGTCTTTATCCCTGGTCTTGGGAATATTCGCTGTCACAATGGCCTGCTGTTAGGTAAGTAAGCTTGCCTTTCTAGTTAATCCTGCCAATTAGTTTTTGGTTGAAATACAAAATGTTGGTTATTATTCCTAAAGTCCTACATATGGGTTCAGGTTACCTGAAAAATTACCTTTTCCTATATCATCTGCCCCTCTGGGAAACACTATGGGTAAATAGTAGGGGTGTGCAACTTGGCAAAAACCCATGCTGTTTTGGTTCTGTTTTCAGCTCCCCCCTCCCCCCTAACCTAACTCTAACTCTAACTCTCTCCCCCCCCCCCAGGTTCTGTTTATTGAGAAGTAGGGATGCTATATTTATTTTAATATTTAAAAATTATTGCAGTAGTTATACACTATTTTAAGTCTTTATAAACCCTCCCCACATTGGTATACACTACATAACCCTTTTCCTTTACCTTATAGACAAAATCCTTCAGTCACTTTAGTTGAGGAGCAACTTTTAGATAGCCCCCTCCTAGGAGTGGCTCCACCCAATCCTCTCCCCCCCCCCTCACTCACTCAATCCTTTTGCCTTCTCTTTCCTCCCCCCCTCCCCACCCTTGCACACCACACTTCCTGCTGGCTACTCTTTGTGCACCTGGCTTCCCCTCCACTCCACTCCCTCCTCCTCCCCTCCACTCCCTCCCCCCTCCCTCCCTATAAGTGCAGTGGCTGCACTTGGAGGGGATGATTTTAACCAACTACAACCACCAAATCCATGTGGGGGTCCTCACAGGTAACAGATGAAAGGATGCATGGAAGTTGCATGGTAGAATATTTAAAATATTTTCAATAAATATTTTAAATTCATATTTATTTAAAAAACGTGGAACAGCGTGTCTGTGAAAAGTGAATTACGAAGTAGCGAGGGACACTGTAGGTCCAATCCCTGGGGATTTTGGTAGGGCAGGGTAGAATTCTGCTTGAATTCTTGGACAACTGCTGCCAATTGTTGCTGCTGGCAACTGCTGACAACTGCTGACAATCTGAGACTAGACTTTGCTTGGATTGAGCACAATTCTAGCAATGCTCTTTGCACCAAAATCCATAGCCGAAACAACAGCTAATCCATTCGCCTTCTTTCAGAAGAACTTCCTTCCCTTCATGATTTTGTGTTTTCCAAATGTTAAATGGTTGCTTCCTACTAAGCCTCCCAGCTGTGCCAATGTATTCATGTGTAGCATTCACTGCTTACCTAATTGCCTATTGAAATTAACTCTTTTGAACTTAGAGGCTTTAATTTCCCCAACTAATTAACTTGTGCCCGCATGGTCCCTGGAGACAAAATATGCCATAATTGACTCATCCCAAATCTATGCGTTTTAATTGGACCTTTGATATCGTGGGAAACATTGGCATGCCTTAAAAAATCAATATGATTGTAATGTCAACATTTGCAGATAACCAAGGAGCTTCCACATTAAAGAAGCCAGTCCAATCTTTGCAAATTATCTTTTGAGGCAGGCTTCATTTCCATTTTAACTGTCTGTGTGGCTTTTCACACTACTTTTGTATTTAACTTTAGAAACCTAGAAATAAGATGGCTGCAGGTTCCATCTGTTATCAGATGGCCAGACCACATCATTCGTTTAAGGGGGAAGGAGTTGCGGATAGCTTCTGGAACATCTACACCAGACAGTTTAGTCCAGTGTAAATCTGCCCCAGAGCCACCTTGGATTCAACATGTTTGAAGCACATGTTTGAAGCTCATCCACTGAGCTGTCACCTTCTCTGTGTCTCCACCAATATGCCCAAATGGCCATGGAGCTAATCTGAGCTTCTGGCCATTGTGGGAAACTCTGTTAATGTCAGAATGGGACCATGCAACCAAAAGGAAGGAGGGGAGCAATCTGCCCCCATTGTTGGTTTCATGGGTCCCTTACCCTTATATCAGCAGAAGTGTCGACAGTGGCCAGGAGCTTGAACGGAGCTCACACATGGAAACCCACTGGGTGTCCTTGGTCACTCTCTCAACCTCAGAGTCAAACCCTCTCTCTGAACACATCTTGCCAAGAAAACCTTGTGATAAGCTTGTCTTTTTCAGTCAGCAAAAGAAATTATTTCAAAGCACATAACAACAACAAAACGCAAAGCATGACAAGTTAAAGAAGAATGAAAACAATTATATTCAGCAACCATTCATGATGGAGCAATTGTAAGATGATCCTCTCGATCTCAATGCATTGCTCAGTAATGAATGCATTCAGCATGTCATTAAATTCATTCTTCTTCAAAGTCATTTTCAAAGGTCTGTTAAAAAGAACACAGCAATTTCAGAGTTCTGTAAAAAGAAATACAGCTCAAAAGTCACCTAGACGTGTGATTCTACAAAAATAATAAATAAAATCCTGTATGAAGTCTGGAATGAGAAAATTTTGATATATTGTCTTGTTTCTATAGTTCTAACAAAATGAATTGTCTCTATCAATTTGGTTTATTCGCCTCTTGTAATCTGTTTGGAAGAAAAATGGCAGAGCAGGGCTTTAAAAAAAACCCAGAAAACTCTGCTGCAAACTCCTAACACTGTGTAGTAGAATAAATTAATCGAATACCAATCGGGTGTGAATGGCCTGCATTCTTTTCTGACATTGCTAAATATATTTGCAGTGTGTTCTCTCTTTTTAGCAATAACAATTAGAAAATGTTTGCTTAGTACATGCACATTCTGTGGGTCTAATAATTTATTTTAATTTGATAAATGGTGGGTCAGATCTCTTGCATTGTTTATCATGGCAGTACTGAAGTAGAATAGTGTTCAGGTCAATTTGCACAACCAGTCACATTGATTTTGACAGTGACTGCTAGCAAGCAAATGCTTTAGGCTGGTCAGCATTAGAATTGGTCCGGCTTTTCTCTGAATATTCATACTTAATGGTATGTCCATTAATCCTATCAACACAAAAGAAGGCCATGGGACTGGACATAGAAATCATATTAGAAGCACTTTGCAAAAATGTACTGCCACTGAATTTAATTTTCTATTTATTGGCTTCTTTATATTTGCAAGATGTTTTCCCTCAGTTTGGGATAATTTAAAACTTTATTCCCTACCTCTTTTGATTTAGAGTATATTAGAGGGATCTCCAACATTCCCAATTCAGAGCAATGTATTTAAACTTTGTTTCACGCACAAAATTACCTCCAGTCCATGTATCTAAAGTGTATACAAGCCATAAATGAATTTTGGGTGTAGACTTGAGTCCTATCTTCAAGATCTCTCATGATGTATTTATTTATTTACTATATTTATATACTGCTTTTCTCACCCCAAAGAGGGGAGGGACTCAAAGCAGTTTACAGCAATAAATAGCAAAATTCAATGCCTTATATACATATAAAACCAAATCATAAATCTAAACAAAACATATAACTATGCATAAAAATCAATAAGACAAGTAAACATAAGATAACAGTTAGACATAAGGACATAAAAATAAAAACCACCTGATATAAACATTAAAATAACATGGTCCAGACTCATAGGCCGGGGCCATTACAAATGTCGACTCCACATATTCCATATTTATTTTTTGTTACGCTTTACTTTACTAGTAAAAAACTTGGTCCCATAACCATGTTTTTGTTTTCTTTCTGAAGGTCAGGAGGGAGGGCACTGATCTAATCTCACTGGGGAGAGGTTTTCGGAGCTGAGGAGTCACCACTGAGAAGGCCCTGTCTCTCATCCCCACCAACCGCACTTGAGAAGCAAGTGGGACTGAGAGCAGAGCCTCCTCAGAAAATCTTAACCTCAGTGATGGTTCATAGAGGGTGATGCGTTCTGACAGGTAAGCTGGGCTGGAACCGTTTGTATATGCAAATATTCCAAAATATTATGACAACAGCAACAACCTGAAATCCAAAATACTTTTGGTTGCAAGTATTTTGTATAAGGGATACTCAAAATATACTTCTGCAGCCCACTTATTACATCAAAGGACTAAGAAATAGGGAAGATGGGAAATTTCATTTAGTTCTTTTCTTGGTGTTAACCCACTTAATTTCCACACTGCTACCTAATACATTAACTTTAACTCAGTAGCTCTTGAATATCGGCACTTTCTTGAAAGGTGCAGTTCAGTTCAGCATTAAAAATATGCATACAAAAACCTATTAGGGGAAAGTACATATGTTTATTTATGTGCTTTCAAGTCACTCGTCAACTTGTGGTCACCCCATTAATTTCACAGAGTTTTCTTAGGTAAGGAATATTCAAAGAGTTCCTTTCTTTGAAATACAGCCTACATTACCTGGTATTCCTTGTTGGTCCCTCCTCCAAAAACTACCAGATCTGATCCTGCTTAGCTTCCAAGATCAAATGAGATCTGCCTATTAATGCATGCAATTGGGGAACAGTATGTACCATGAGGTGAAACATATAGCTGAAAATGGTATACAAAATTGTATTTAATAAGAAAATTGCATACAAAAATGCATACTTTGAATGCAAGATGCCCAAACGTGACACAGTAATGGAATGGAACAACCCTAAAGATTGAAATTGTTAAACTGAAAAAAAAAATACAAAGTTGGGTCTAAACAATGTACACACAGTATATGATTTAGCATAATCATTTGGTCAGTTTTCTTGTCCTACTCCATTTTGTTGCTTTTGAAGGTGTGGCCAACTGTAATACAAAATTCATTATGTATCAGGAAAAGCTGATATACAACATTTATATAAATAATATGCATAAATAATATGCAATTTACATAAATAATATGCAATTTTGATTACTCAAATAGCTGTAGTGGATTTGAGTAACAGGTCAGAAAATAAATCATTTCATTGTCACATACAATATGCATATTTTTATCTGCTAATTTCAGAGTACGTAAACTGATGACCCGGAATATTTTTGATGATGCTTACATTAGGTTTAAATTGTTTTTACAGTTGTTTATCTTTGGATGTGTTATGCTCAATAAGTTGTATGCTTAATAAGTTGTAGCCTGTTCTACAAAATAACTGCCTGGTGATTTTGTACCTAAAAGATTAAAATCTAATGACTTAATGCCACCATCAATTGATAACATGTATTTTATGGCAACTGTTGACTATCTTGTGAAAAGGGGATTATTATCTCTATATCTTGATGCTATAATTATAAACTTAATGAAGTGATATACATACCCACACATACATATAGAGTGTGAGAGAGAAAATGAGAGAAGACGTGAAATTGCCTGTATTCATTCTATCTATGGAGGAAAACACAACAACTCAATCAATCTGTACTTATATGATCATTGTTTCCATCCACTTGCTCTTTATATGGAACCCCCTTTCCCCATAGTGGTTTTTACCATTCATTTCAATGCATGTAAAACACACACACACACACATGCCAGGAGCTGTTTCTATTTAGCAGTGAGCAGGCATGGCACTTAAAAAAAATTCCTGGGATATTCAAGGGGACTTGGGGTCTGCCAAAATGCTTCCCCCCCCCCCCCCGCAAACACACAAGCAAAACCAGGCGTGACTAGAAGTCAACTTCTGTTTTTCAAAAATTGACATTTTAATGTTGAAGAGGGCACATACAAGCACCTCTTTACAATCTACTTAAAAGGTGAGTTATTTCTACTAAAGGCAACCCATTCACCCCTCTACCCCTCTTTTGGCCAAAAAGGAGAGGCTTAATCCAGACAAGACAGAGGTCCCCCTGGTCAGTCGCGAGACTGATCAGGGTATAGGGTGGCTACCTGTGCTTGATGAGGTTACACTTCCCCTGAGGACACAGGTCTGCAGTTTGGGGGACATCCTGGACTCAGCTCTGACACTTGAAGCCCAGGTGTTGGCGGTAGCTGTGAGGGCCTTTGCACAGTTAAAACTTGTGCACCAGCTATGACTGTACCTCGAAAAACCTGACTTGGCCATGGTGGTCCACGCCTTAGTTACATCTAGAATGGACTACTGCAATGCATTCTACATGGGGCTGTCTTTGAAGATGGCTCAGAAACTGCAGTTAATGCAAAGGTCGGCAGCCACATTACTAACTGGGGCTAGTTAAAGGGAGCATACCATGTCCCAAGTAAAGCAGCTCTACTGGCTACCAACACATTTCCAGGTCAAATTTAAAGTGCAGGTTATAACCTATAAAGTCCTGTACGGTTCAGGTTCAACCTATCTTCAAGACCGCATCTCCTTCTATGAACCAGCACAGGCCCTAAGATCTGCCGGGGAGAGCCTCCTCTCTGTCCCACCTCTGTCTCAAGTACAGTTGATGGGGACGAGGGAGAGGGCCTTCTAAGTGGTGCCCCCCGGCTTTGGAATGTCCTCCCTAGAGAGATCAGGTTAGCCCCCACTCTCAAAGCTTTCTGGACACAACCGAAAAATGGCTTTTATAACAAGCCTTTGGACCATGATTAGTACCTTAATCACTAAACTTGAAGACGTAGTGATTGACTCACTTGGGCTGGGCTTTAGAACCCGGCAATGATAAGATCTACCAACCAAAAGGTTCGAAGCTCCAGGTTGGCGTGAGTACATGACTGTCAGCCCAGCTCACTGTTTACCTAAGTAGTTCAGCTTAGAGTTGTAAGTAGATAAATTAGGTACTGCTAAACAAGCACCGGGGGGGGGGGGGGGGGTATTTTATGACATCATAAAGAAAAAGATCAGAAAATATCTGGCGACCAAAAGGAAGAAGGAAGTCTTGATGGCTCTTTGTCATTAGGTTGTAGTGACAGCACCCCCCTGTGGCTGGATTCAAGCACAACCTCCAAGGTGCCAAAAAAGCTGGACATTGACACACCATACCTCCTTTCTGTTCTGTCTATCCTGTCTGTCCAAAACGACATTGAATGTTAGTCGTGTATGTGTACTGTGATCTGCCCTCAGTCTACTTCGGGAGATAGGGCAGAATATAAATAAGGTGATATTATTATTATTATTATTATTATTATTATTACTATTATTATTATTATCATCATCATGCTAGCACTTTATGGGACTGATATTGTACACAGCTAGCCTATATCCACAGCATTGCTGCATTTTATTGAATTTTAAATCAGTATGTTTTACATAAACATTGCTATGTAAATTTACCTTGTTATTGATTTATATGTTCATGTGCCTTGTTGTATTTTGTGTATTGTTGCACTATTGAGTACTTCCTGTGAACCACCCCGAGTCCCTTCAGAGAGATGGTGGTGGGATACAAATAAAGTTTTATTGTTTTTATTATAATCTGGAGGGTTTAGTGGCCACTAAAGCAGTTGGCGGGGGCAGGGGAGCACACAATGACAACCACATGTAGCCTTAGCATTATAGTTTGCCCTACATTGTGTGAATAATCAAGACTGATGTCAAAAGAGACCATGATATTGATTTAGCTACACACAGGAATTTTTAGCAGTAAACTGCAGCTGCCTTATTCTGAGACAAACTGTAGTCCACAGCATAATATTGTCATCATTGGCTAACCATAGCTTTCTGTTGCTACATGCAGGAATTTTTCAAGCCAGGGAATGAATCTGGGGCCATTTGTATGCAAGAGATATGCTCACATCCTGAGTTATGGTTTGGCACTTTATTCATCAAAAGATAGCACTTATATTTATACAGTAAAGTAATAGTTTGAGTCCAAAGAGACTTTTCCAAGCTTAAGAATCCAGCAAAGGAGGTTCACCATGCTGTACTGTGCTGAGAAAGGATTCACAAATCCCCCAAGGGATCTGTCATGATCATTCAAACAAAGTCAAATCACCCATTTCACATCGAGCCTGCACTAAAGAGTAAAGAGAGAAAAGGTAACTCGGACAGTTCTCTGAGCTTCTGTGAACTGGAATGAAAAGATAGGTGTCTGAAGAATCTCCTGTACTGATTTCAAGAAATTGGATCCCCACAAATTATGGAATGTACAATGAAATGTATAAAAGTATGAAATAGAAGCTAGTGCTCCTCCAGACCCAGTACTACCTCCCTCCCTCTGTGTCTCACCTAAACCTTTGTTGTGACCTTTGAATGTTGTCTAGTCTCAACTAAATCCCCCTTTTTTAATTTCCATAATCACTTCACAATGAACTGGGAGATGTGGGGGGAAACAATAAATGGATGCACATTGGAGCTCCCCAGCTTAGTTTCCTGCTCCCATGGATAAGAACGGGGCTATCTGTGGGAAAGATCCAGCATCCATGCCTCAACCCAGTTTTGCCTATTAAGATGGTCATCACCCCCAAGTGTCCATTGTGTACACTGGACTAACCCTGCTGTACTCAACATAGCCAACCTATTGGGCCCATCAAGGATTCATTGCATATTGCCATACCACATTCCTTCAAATGTTCCTATGACAATTTATGGAATTTCCTGCCACAAAGAGCCAACCAGTGATGATGTCCAACAGTATCCTGAGCCACTCAGGACACAGATCCTAGCTGGACTGTTTTTCAACCATTCAGAAGTTGGTATGGGTTTCTGGAATAGGTCAAATGAAAATAAAAGGCTCTGTATTTGGAATTGCAGTATGTCAGTACTTTTGAGTGCTTTCTCTTCTAACATCCTCTCTAGTCATTGAGAATAAACATCTGCTTTTGCCTTCTACCTGTCAGTGTCTGATCTGGGCTTCTAGAAAGGCAGACACACTGGGCCTCCTGAACATGCAATTTTAGCATAGCTGAACTTGCTCAACTGTACAATACTGGAATAGTTATAAAAATACTTCAGATGGCAGCCATTGCAGAGGAAAATAAATGCCAAGTTCATCTACATAAAACTTTGCTGTGATTCAAGGAGGATTGATGGCACTCTTTCCTTGGCAGTATAATGAATGTGGACCTTATAAGGGGCATCTAATGACTGACACCTGAAAATCCTGTCAGTGCCCAATACTAAGGCATAACGGGTGGTTATATATGGTAGCTTCACAGAGAATCTAGATGTCTCTTTTAGTACTGGATCAGTTTTCTTGATCTCCAGGAAAAGCCTCTAGAGCAGTGCTTCCCAACCTTTGCTTCTCTAAGTATTTGGGCCTCCAACTTGCAGAAGCCTTAGCCAGCTTGTCCAGTGGTCAGGAATTTTGGGAACAGAAGTCCAAAATACCAGGAGGACTAAATGTTGGGGACCAGTGCCCCAGAGGACTGCAGACAACTATAGCTTGAGCTCACGATGCAGTGTAATTGCTTGGAGGAAGTAAATTGGTGGATTAAAACACCTAAAATATCTCATCATATTGACTTGGGGGATACTGATAGTTAGTCAACTACAATAACTTTTCCAAATTCTGAATAGAGCAGATCACAAATCAGATCAAGTCAAGCAATATTAAACGGGAAACACCTTCCCTCCCCTTTATGTGAGGTAGGTAGAACCAAAGAAAGCAATGATCTCAAGGTCATATGGTGAACCATAGGGATTTGAATTTGAACATCTTAAAATATTTAAAGTAAGAAACAAATCCTCATCATAGTCTGAACATATTTCCATCTTAACAGCTTGGAGGACTTCATAGATGACTGCCAGTTTTCATAGTCAACATGGAAATTCACCCATACTCTAATATAGGATCTATTGTGAATTGCTTTGAATTAGAATAAGGTAATATATAAATATTAAGGGCTTGTGGTGTTTGTAAATAAAAGGCTATGTTAATCTTTAATGACAGTGATTCATAGCTTATGGTGCTTTAAGTTCTGTTACCTTACGTTTATTTTATAGACAAAACCAATTTCACAAAAAAGCTCCTTTAACCATAGCATCGTACAGTTGGAAGAGACCACGGGGGTCATCCAGTCCAACCCCCTGCCATGCAGGAAAAGCACAATCAAAGCTTATAAATGACCTCCATGCAGTTTTTATAAACAAAGCATGCTCAGATCTTTTAAAAAAGGCATTTTACAATCAAATGACCCTTTCTTCTCTTAGATTTGGAACATGAAAGGAATCATTAAGAGAAATTGTAAGTTTTCATTGCAGTGCTCTGTTATTTGAGAGTGCTCTTGCTGAAACTGGACAATTGCTTTGCAACTCTTCCCAGTGCATTAAGTAACTAGCAATTCAAAAATTGCTTAAATTTTAACTATGACACATGTAAGTTGTAAAGTACATTTTCTCAGCCATTTAAGTGAGCTAGCATTTTGTCCAGTCATTCCACTACAATTGTGTGAGAGCTCTAAAGCAACATCTGGACAGAAGTGAGAATTCATCCCCATGTTTCAAGGAATTTCTGGTCTTTGTTTTAGACTTTATTTCTTTCTTAGGGCCCTTCCACACAGCTGAATAAAATCCCACATTTTAAACTGGAATATATGGCAGTGTGGACTCAGATAACCCAGGCAGGGGCGGCTCAACCATTATGCAAAGTAAGCATTCTCAGTATAGTTGGTTTTGCCCAAGGGCGCTCTTGAGGTGCTCTTGGGGGGAAATAGATTTTGACATATGTGAGTTGTAGTTACTGGGATGTATAGTTCACCTCCAATCAAAGAGCATTCTGAACTCCACCAATGATGGAATTGAACCAAATATGGCACACAGAACTCCCACGACGAACGGAAAATATATATCAGTGTTTGGTTGGGGGGGGGGGGGGGGCGGGGACACGCCAAAATACTGTTTGCTTACCATTGAAAATTACCTAGGGCCACCTCTGAACCCAGGGCCCTTCCACCCAGCCATATAACTCAGAATATCAAGGCAGAAAATCCCCCAATATCTGCCTTGAACTGGGTTATCAGAGTCCACGCTGCCATATATTCTAGTTCAAAGCAGAAAATGGATTTTATTCAACCGTTTGGAAGGGCCTCCATTTCAAAGCAGATATTGTGGGATTTTCTTTCTTGATATTATAGGTTATTTGGCTGTGTAGAAGGGTACTTAGTAAAAAAAAAATACCAGTCCTAATCTAACACATCTTTATCCCCATTCTCCTTACAGGAATTCCTCCCTCCCTCTCTCTTAAATCTTCCATATTGACTTACTCATAGGTCATGTCAAAAACCACAATTTTGCCCCCCAAGCCTGCCCTCAACATAGACAACAGGTTGACTTATACACAAGTATATATACTACTTGACATTTTGGTTTGGAATGCAATGACTGCATTCGCTGCTTGATCGGTTTTTCATAATGCAGTCCTTAAGACGAGTGAAATATTTTTACATTAATTTACATTAATTTTTAGTTTTATTTTCTCCATCCATTTTCTTCTTTTAAAATTCAAGGAACAAATGTGCAAATCAAAAGATTGATTTCAATTGTATATAGAAAACGTATTTAGTAACTTTTCTTATACCACTATGATGACGAGTAAACTTGATTGGTTTTTACATTCCCTGTGACTTTTGCTGCAGAAGGAGATGCAAGTGTTGCCTTGTAATTTTAATTGGGTTTATATGTCACAAGTCAATAATGCAATGACATTACTGCAATAGAGCCATCTGCATTTCAGCACAAATAATGTATCTGCAGTGTTTTCATCTTCATGTGTATGTATAACACTAAGCCTTAAAAGTACCCAACTGTGCAAAGGGAAACCATTTAATTTTAAAAGCTCATTATACATGGTAAACAAGTTTTACTGACAAATGAGAAAGGGTTTTTGAGTTTTAAAGAAAAGAAAAAGTTTCTCTTGGTAATTAAGCAGCTGATAATTATGAATTAGTTGCAAATGTGCAAGCAACAATAAACACTGGCTTACAATTCTTCCTTTTATAAAGTGTATTTGAGTCGTCTCATTCAGAAATGAATTCAATAAAATTAATAACTTCTAGGTGTAGTTTAGCAGGCTGGAGTTGTCAAAGTCTGACAATAAATACCCCAAAATAAAGTATCAAGATGCTTTAGCTACAGATTCTATATGATGGCATGAGTACAGTTAATGTGATGTTAACATGTTTTAATTATATGTAGAATAGTGTGAAGAGAGAAGCCAGGAAAATCTGGGAGGAGTCAGGCTGGATCTACACTGCCATATAATCCAGATTATAAAAGCAGATAATCCACATTATTTGCTTTGAACTGTATTATATGAGGCCCCTTTACACTGCCATATAAAATTCAGATTATCTGTTTTGAATTGGATTATATGGCAGTGTAGACTCATACAATCCAGTTCAAAGCAGATAATGTGTATTACCTGATTTGATAATCTGGATTATATGGCAGGGTAGAAGGGGCCTGCATCTACACTGCCATATAATCCAGTTCAAAGCAGATAATCTGGATTTTATATGGCAGATTTTATAAGGGGCCCACTGGGAAGGGGGCTATGAGCATGGAAAGAGTTCTGGGAAAAATATTACTTTTGTTTGAAATGTTATAATACACTGTCTATGGAACCAGTGTAAGGGAACATGTTTGTTTTATTTGCTGTACATAACATTTTTACTTTTTTCTACACATCTTATTTGTATTTTTAATTTAATAATTAACAAGGAACACTGGTGGTTATGCCTTACTATTAAACACACAGATTAACATAGAAACTCATCCACTTTACAAGTAGTAGTTGTAACATAGAAGCCCATGTACTGCATCTTGAGTGGTATTCTGCGAGTAAAGACAAAATGAATAAAATAGTATTTGGTTAGAACTAAGGCGTCATCCTAGTTAGGGTATTTTCTCACATGTGGGGAGATAAATGATTTTAATGTTTATGTATGTGTGTAGTCTATTTATGTCCTGGCATTGAATGTTTGCTGTTTATATGTCGTGTTCCACCCTGAGCCTCCTTTGGGGTGAGAAGAGCGGAATATAAATGCTTTAAATAAATAAATAATAGTTTCATAGTCAGTGCCAATGCTGGCTCCACATGCAGTTGGCACTATCAACTAATTTGACAGGGTACATCATTCAACTTTCTTACTAACTACTGTTCATTCAACATCCAAACTCAACACTGTGGCTACTGCACCATATGGCTTGAATAACACCATTCCATATTAGCTGTCAACAGTTTTGAATTGTCAAATATGAAATGTTGTTACATGTCAAATATTAAGCACGATCAGATGTCAAACACTAATACTGCATATTGAATATTTTCTGGATAACCTGTCTTTAGAATGAAAAGTGACAAACTGTAAGAGGACTTCTGACAGGCAAATTTATATCTGCTCTAGGTAGCTATCAGAGTTTGTGAGCTGATGCAGCTGGATGTAATAAGCTGCACAGTGGAGCTGGGAAGTAAAGGAGGGAAGAGACATGCACTTAAAGAAATACTGAACATGTTCTTAGGCAGTACTTGAAGGATGGGAACAATGAAGGCAAGCTGATGGGCATGGTGAGACACTAAGTAACTAGAACTGTTTGAAGTACAGATATTGCAGTAGTTATTGAAAGAAGATACAGGTTATTGTCCAACATTTGAAGGCTATACATTTTTTATCTTTGACTTTTTGATTTCAGTAGAATTTTCCCCAAGTAATCATCCAAAAGATTGGATTATTAGGCAAGACAGCAGTATGATGCTTCATAACGGCTTCAAAACCCTTTGTGTTATGGATGTTTTCCCTTGAGTCATATATGATCCATCAAGGTCATCAATGCTATGTTTTGCACCAATCACTACTGTGGTGTTGGGCTTATGGTTTGGATTCAGTGTTGTAGAAATATAGTTGTAGAGGTAGTATATAAATAAGTTGCATACACAAGGGCATCAGTAGAACTCTGTCTAGAAGTTTTATCCCACTTCCACTGTCATGTCTCCATCTTATGGAATCCTAGATTGTGTAACTTAGTAGAGTACCTTACAATGGTCTCCTAGGTAGCAGAAGTGCAGTGATTCTTAAATATTGGTGCTCCAGGTGTTTCAAACTTCACTTCTGAAAATCCCAAGTGATCATGATGAAGCATTCTGGTGAGGGAAAAATTCAGACAGCCTCTAAGAGTAAGGTACACCCATGTTGAAGCAAAAAAATCTTTTACCAAGGAAAAATTTAGAAGCTGAAGAATAATTGAACTCATTGGAATCTCAAGGAAATGTAGATTGAATATTTTCAGGGCATGCTGACCCTTCCAGCAACTAATAACATGACAATATGAAATGTAAAGGGAAGGTTAGGCATGAATAGTTTTCATTTTGTGCTTGCTTAGTAATTCTCTGTTGTGATGTAATGATTGCTGTTTACTCGACTAAAATAGATCTAGTGTACTCTAGCTATATGTTATTATATTGCTGTTGGGTAGATTTTTCCAAAACCTGCTGTAAATGCTTTGGTCTCAGATTGGTCAGAATGTGTACTGATATCTGGACCAAAATCTCAGTAAATAAACAGCTACTTTCAATTCACTAGTTGTTCCATTGTTTCCTACAGAAATGGAAAAACACCTGGAAAACCAATTGTTGACAGCCAAGGATCTAAAGCACTCCCTTGAAATACAACAGATAATGAGGAATGCTGGGTAGAATCATAGAATCATTGACTAATTGACTTGGAAGGGACCTTGTAGGCCATCTAGTCCAATCCCCTGCCAAGAAGCAGGAAAATTGCATTCAAAGCACCCCTGACAGATGGTCATCCAGCCTCTGCTTAAAAGTCTCCAAAGAAATAGAATCATAGAATCATTGATTCTGCAGTCCAACATCTGGAAGGCTCGATTATTTCTACCACTACTTTGAGACTTCTCACTCTCCTGGTAAATTTCCTATTAAGGATATTCAGTATTTAAGAAGTGTTGAAATAGACATTAATTTTTTAAAGAGTCACCAAAAAGCTTTCATTTGAACCATCCACCAATATTTTTCAGTGTCAAAAACATCTGATAGAGCAGATAAGAAAATAATTGCTTAATGGAGCTGCTGCACAGGACCAGCAGTATTGTACCTAGGGATTTCATCCCATGGGATAAGTAAAGCATTTAGGATTGTTGTTCTTGCCTTAAGTATTGCAAAGCCCCATTTTGAAATTAAATGGATGATTTTCCTACCCCAATCACATTGTTTCTCTCTTTCTATTTTCTTTTCTAATTATTCGTTTGCCTTCTCATTACAAGGGAGACATATTTCTCCTCCCACTGTCCTCCCCCATTTTCTTCAGATATTACAATTTCTCTTTGTAAGTACAAATAGATCTCAATTCAAAAGATAAGTCTATTTATTTTACATTCAAAAAGAGATATGAATTACTGTTCCTTTTTCCTCAGTCCTAAAACAGTAATGGTGGAAGAAAGGAAACAATGCTGCCTATCTGGGCTCCTCTCTCCATGATGTCATTGTTATGTTTACAAGTGGGCAAGGGGGAATTCCCATAGTAAATTGGACATTTTTACATGTCTTTACAAAGGGAATTGAATAATAGGCCAATTGCCAATCAGCTTAGGAAGCATAGGGAAAAAACACACTTCAGAAACAGTGAAATACCTGGAACCCACTGTATGAGCTTGCATCATGTGATGGGCTCTGTCAGTAGCTGTTTCTTAATTGTGCACAAATGCTGATTTTATTGCATGTGATGAAGTCCTAGGATCTTTCAAATGAGCACCAAGAGTGGAAACAATTTTAAAGGAGTAGGCATATATCTCAATTCAGAAACTTAAAATCTGATAAACTTATACTACTCTCTGCAAGAGTGGTCTTCTTAATAGACACTAAACTATACCATATGCCCAACAGAGCATATTCTGCTTACCAGATGGAAAAACCATCTGTGGATATGTTCACAAAAAAAGGAAACCCACAAAAAGAACTCTCTGTGTATTTCAGGAGAATGTATTAGCATATTGTCCATGCTGTCCTGCTTACTAAAGTGGAAACATCTCACTCTGATTGTATTACCAGTAGTATTACATAGAAACTGCAATAAAATGAAGTGGGCCATCATATCTAAAACATAGCAAGCCTCCATGCAGCATACTAGATACAGGACCAAAATTAGTGCTTCCCTTCTTTAAAAAAAGCAAAAAAGGAGAGGATATTTTGTGAATTTGTATCATATTGAAAGGATGAAAATACAGTGAGGAATGGCCCTTTTTTACTCCTCTATCTGAAGATAGATTCACAAAATCTTGTGGCACAAAATTGGCCCACTCTTCTCTCTCCAGGCACTGATGGAATTTAATTTGGGTTTTTTTTTTTTGGTGTGTAGTTGATCTATGCTTTCTTTTTTGTGTACATCAGTCTGTGAACAGCACCTGGGTGGCTCTTTAGAATGTCAGAAGTAAGCCTCCAAGATATTGAGGATTTTTGAGAACAGATGCCTTGCTGGGATGATGACCTTTGTTACCATGGTGGCATTTCTGACATTTGTGGGTTTTTATTTTAACCTCCCCCCTCCCCGCCTTCCTTTCCACTTCATGCTGCTGTTTTAAGGGTACAAGCCATCAAAAATAATTAGCATCTAGAATCTTTTGAGGAGATTCAGAGTGGCCATCTGTCCCAGTTTACAGGAGACCGACTCCCTATTGGAAGGAAGCTCTTTCATAGATGAACATCAAAACACTTGTGTCCAAGCAACATCACAGTGTGGTCAAGATGACAAAAGTTATTAATAAGGAAAAACATGCAAGTTAGACGATACTGCTTTTTTCTGAGTTTATTAGGAAGGGCAATGTTCCTCCCCTATTCTTTTCTTCGTTCTACTTTTGCACTTTAAACTCAGTCTGTAGCAACTGAAGTAAGGTGAGAACAAAGGGACTGGCGAAGAGAGGAAAAAACTGGAAGAAAAGAGCAGAATTGGGACATTGTAAAAGTGTCTGAAATGGTGGAATGACTGAAGATTAATCAGGACTGTCCCTACTAAATTGAGACAGGTGTAGGATATGCTGTAAGTGAGGTCCCACCTGCATGAATAGTTGCCAGATAATTTGAGGAATATGTTGCAGAGTCTGCAAACTTTATCACATTAGCCTGTCCTTTGGTCGCATTCACATTGTTTAAGCAGATGGAAACATATTTTTATTGGAATGATCTCATTCACACCATGACACAATTGTGCCATGCTGGTACTTTGAATTTTCACAATCAATTCTCCATACAGGATTGCTTCCTACCTGCGTTTGCCTTACCAAGTGTTTTTAAAAAATCGTATTCTGGTGCTTTTTTTTTCTCTTCCTATTTCTCTCTCTCTTTTTTTAAGTTTTGCCATCTTATGAGACTTTCCTCTTCCTTGCAATATCAGGACTACAGTGGAAGAAAATTATTGTAGAAGGAAGAGAAGCCAGAACAACTGTGATATTGAGGTTTTCCTGTAAATTAAAAGAGAATTAAATCATGATTCAAGGGCAATGTGACTACAGGAGAGCCACAACGTGTAGTAAGCTTCATCAAGTGATCCTTTTCTCCTGACACAATTGCACTTTAATAGCCTCATTTGATAAAGTCCAATGTGTAATTAAGGCATGTGTTACTACACCCAGATATGGCCTATTCCAACCATATTTGCAGGACTTTTCCTGTTTAAAGTTTAATAGGTATAAGGACTTATAAGGTATAAGTTGCCCTACAGCAGTTTGCATTTAGCCAGCAGGTTGTACGGGTACGCAGGTCACCTCTTCACAGTCTGCCCCTCTTGGGTGATATGTATAACTTGTTTATTTAAATCAGCAGTGGGACTGATGCAGCTTTCTATATTGTTGGACTGCTATTCATAGGATTCCTCACCTTGCTAGGGCTGATGGGAGCTACAGTTCAACAACATCTGAAGGGCCAATGATTAATACCACTGATTAAATAGTGGAGATAATTTCTAAATGTGCATAAACATAACAATTACAGTGTGCATATTTAATGCAAATCTGTGTCTTCATATTTTTTGACAATATGTATGTTGTCACCCTAATAGTCTTTGCAAGTGATAGGGGAAGAGGGAAAAAGAAGGACATCTTGATTTGGGTTGCGTCCCTATTTTTTTTTTTGTTCATGAAGATATTTCTGCATCACTTTTCATATAAAATATTTCAAGGCAGTTTACAGTATCAAATCTGAAACTTACTAAATGTAATAAGGTAATAAGATCACAATGCAGTGGTAAAACAATTAAGTATTCAATTAAAATGAAATACTTTCCCAGACTTGGTTTAGGGATTTTGGAGAAGAAAGTGGGACAAAAATCAACCTGACCAACATAGACATATTGTGCTGGATCAGTGGTTCCCACCCTTTTTTTGACAAGGGGCCACTCTCCAACATTAGTACCAAAGGGATTACGAATCATTTTTTGGTCAACTTCAGATTCGGTTTGATTTTATTTTATTCAGAAAATTGCACATCAGCTCTAGTTTCTGATACAGAACATATGCCATCCAGTAGTCACCATCTGCTTGCCCTATAAGTGGGTTTCACGAGATTAGTTGCTCTTGTTGTAACAGGGGTAGTAAAGGTGAGGCTGCTGACCATATTTTAGTTCTTGTGGACCACTGGTGGTCCACAGACAAGTTAGGAACCACTGTGCTAGAAGAATGGGAGAATGTTTCACAGAGAAGGAGGAACAGTGTTGTATATGAATGTCTTTGGCCCAAAGGTCGGGTGGTCACTGCAATGGGATGGGTGGATGGAGAGAATAATATAATGAGAACAATTGTTGTAGACACTATTCAGAAGTGTGAATGTCTATGTACACATAGATGTGTACATTTGGGAGAGAGGGAGCTGTATTGCATTTGATCTTGATCAAAAATTTAATCTTGGTAATATGATTGTGAAAATAAAAAAATGTACATCTAAAGAGGAAAATAAATAAACAAACCTTATATACATACCTGAACTGTGTAGTCGCCAATCCTGCTTTTGTGTATAAATTATTCTAGGAAAGATGTGACCTGTCTTTGCTTATGTTACCTTCAGATTTTCAGATCTCCCTTTTTATTAGTACAGAGTTAAAATGGTTCTGCTTGCTATTTCTCATAGGGAGGAAAAGTCTTTCTTCACTCTTTTTTGTCCCGCAAAACATTTCTGTTGACTTTTTTTCTCCAAACAGATTTCTTTCTGTTTCCAGTCTCAACATCTGGAGTGAAAAGAAATATAGGAGAGCAAACAAAAGAAGCCTGTTATTTTAATAAGCACACTTTTTAAAAAAGAAGAGGGAGGCAAAATTATTATCATTATAAGCAACCTTTTTGCTTTTTCTTCTCTTCTAATCGTATCCGTTCCTCACTGCTAAACCATTCTTCATTTTGAGCTTCTCTATTATTTCTGGAATTTGCAGAAAGGTTAGTGAATCTCCAGAGTTATGATTACTTTTTCTAGATGACATTTATTGATCTCATTACCTTCATGCTCATATTTCAAAAAACTTTTTTCCTTCAGTTACCATTTCAAAGATGACAAAGTCACTGCAGTGTGCACTGTGTCAGAACTGCGTGTAATTAAAACTTGTACACTGTGCTACATCAGGACCTCACTGTCAAAACCTCAGCATGTGTTGTTTACAACTTAGATTGTTATAATTAGAACACAACACGATTGGTAAGAGCAAGAGGAAATGTACACTCAAAATAAGCATCAATTATGTTTCTGCTCCAAAATATTGTGACATTTCATCACACAACATGTTGCTATTGTAGATCATGATTCTAATAGCGATTTAAGCTAATGCTGTTGAGGAACAGAGATTCCATGTAAAAAAAAACCCTGAAAATAATATGGTCAAATGACAGTGAAAATTATAGAAATAGTTTTCCTGAAATGGTACCCCAGTTCCACACTCACAATGAGGCCACTGGCCAACATTCTGTTAATGAATTACGGTAATATAAGTCTAATTTATGCTATCATCCATGTTTAATCATTTTAGTCATCAATTACTTTTACTATTGTTAAATTTTGTGCTGAATGCCTGTACAATTGAAAATCTTAGTGTTGTAATTATTTATTGACTGTGCCAAAATCCTCCCAAAATCACCCTTTTCTTCTGAACCCATCTGTTTCCACCACACAATGACATTGGTGGAGATACATCCAGCTATGCGACAAGGACATTATCTGCAGGGACCTCCCAGAGGCTCCTTGAATTCTCTGTGGATGCTTTTGTAGCATTTTCGACTGCCCAGATGGATGTTGAAGAATAGCATTAGGTAGCATAACTATGGAAATATAGCTATGAGCCAAACACACATCTCTTGGTTTTGAAATTATTTCTTTGATTTTTCTAACATGTCTATTTGGAAGTAAATTCCATTGATTTTATTGGAGCTAAAGTCTAAAAATATTCATTGCCAATCTCCGATTCCTTCCTTCTGTTCCAATAAAATCTGTCATGGGATATCATTTATACATTTGTGTTTATCTTTGAATGAAGCACCTTTGGGATTTATTTATTTATTTATTTACCACATTTTTATCTCACCCTTTTCAGTTCGCCCTTTTCAGCCTGAAGGTGACTCAAGGTGGTGTACAGATCGGCAATAATTAAATGCCACAGCATATATACATACATATAAATTAAAAACAGTTAATTCACATAATAAAAATCCATATATAACCACTTAAACAATATAATCAATATCTACCAGTTCAACTCCTTATCCAATTGCATTGTCTAAGCTGTTCCAATTTTTGCCAGACATTCTTTTTTAAGTCACCAACCAGTCAAAACAATTATTTTGTTTTGAGTGAAATTTTAAAATATTCCTAATTTAAATAAACTATGAGTAGTTTTTGGAGAACATCAGAAAATTGACTGTTATGTGTGTTTATTTCCTTATTCTACAAACCTAAGATTTCAGTCTTAGTCTTAGGATTGTGTGGCTTGTTTGTGGACTTCCTACTGGCCAAGTTGAGTAAAGTGTGACATAAATGCAGCCTGATAAGGCTCTGTCATTGACTTAATTGCTTCCTGCATTTTAAAAAATTGGTCAGGAGGAGGAGGAGGGGAATGAAGAGGAAGAAGGATAAAGAGCACTGTGAAATCAGTTTGTTGTTTACAGACTATTTATCCACCAGACCAGAACTTTTTAGAAAATGGGAACACAAATTCACTTCCCGTGTCTTAAAGAAATGTTGCTTGAAGCCTGAAATAGATCCAAGGACTTAAAATACAGCCTACAAGTCAAATTATGAACAACCCCAAGCTGTCTGGGATGCTAATTACCTTTTTTGCTAACTTTTCCCCCTTTTGATGTGATAGTCAGTGGGCAATCAAAGTCTAGTGGTACATCAAAAACTATTCCTGGACATTAATAATATTTCCCATTACTAGGAAAGATAGCCATTGGCTGCTGTGGGGAATGAATATGGCACTAAATTGGTCTGTGGTCTGGTTTAACTGTGTTGCATTGAAGAGAATTAAAGGGTTTTTTTAAAAAAAGATGAAAAGCTATCAAAGTCATACCATGATCCATCTCCCAGGACATGTTGAGCATAACTCTCCTCAGCTCAGGAAGGCAGCTATCAAACCCTGAGGGTGTTCTCAGTAGACTGGCTTGAGGTGAGGAGGTGAAGCCTCTAAGCAGCATCTCTCCAGGTTGTAGTTCTAGAGAAGGGAGTTGAGGTTGGATTTACAGCCAGGATGAGAGCTGTCTGGTCATCCCCCCTTCTTGCCACCCCACAGGACAGTAGACAGCAATGACAGAGTTGCTAGAAATCTACTCTGGAGATTCTGTTTTGACATTGTACAAGAAGGTCATCAATACTTATTTGGGCAATGTCAAAAATTACACATACATCACCGATAGGATTCCAGCCAGTATTCTATTTGATATTCTCCAATCTGTCTGTCTGTCTGTCTGTCTTCCTATCTATCTATCTATCTATCTATCTATCTATCTATCTATCTATCTATCTATCTATCTATCTTTCTACAGTCACTTCTGGTGTGAGAGAATTGGCTGTCTGCAAGGACGTTGCCCAGGGGATGCCCAGATGTTTTGATGTTTACCATCCTTGTGGGAGGCTTTGCTTATGTTCCTGCATGGGGAGCTGGAGCGGACAGAGGGAGCTCAACCTGCTCTCCCCGGATTAGAACCACTGACCTGTCAGTCAGCAGTCCTGCCAGTACAATGGTTTAACCCAGGGGTCCTCAAACTTTTAAAACAGAGAGCCAGGTCACAGTCCCTCAAACTGTTGGAGGGCTGGATTATAATTGGGGGGGGGGGGGGACAGGAATGAATTCCTATGCACACTGCACATATCTTATTTATAGTATAAAAAACACTTTTAAACAATACAATCATTAAAATGAAGAACAATTTTAAGAACTATAAACATTAGTATTTTAGTGGGAAGTGTGGGCCTGCTTTTGGCTGATGAGATAGGATTGTTGTTGTTATTATTGTGTGCTTTCAAGTCGTTTCAGACTTAGGTTGACCCTGAGCGAGGGCCGGGTAAATTACCTTTGAGGGTCATATCCAGCCCCTGGGCCTTAGTTTGGGGACCCCTGGTTTAACCCATTGTGCCATTGGGGAACTCCGACTCTGTTTATATGATATTGGTGTAATACAAATATCCTTTATTTTAAACCCTGATTTGCAGTATCAAGCACATCCACATTTAGTGAAGATGAGAGAGTGGACTGCCCTTTTCTCCAGATGTGCATAAGGTAGCTCTTCAATTCCTTTATAACTATCAGTTAAAACATAATTCTTAAGCTATCCTATGTGTGAAAAGCAAAATGACTCACTTACAAGACATTATCTCTTGGACATTTTCATGCTCAGTGCACCGCTGGGGCAGTGATCACTTTGCTTCTTTTATTTTGACTGTAGGTGCTCAGAATGATTTGCAAGTGTATATAAGAAAACCATGGAGAGAGAGCATGCACACATGCAAGTGAGAAAATAATACAAGTCTATGAAGAAAAAAAGCAAGTTGTGCTTTCACATATGACAATGGGAATGAGATTAGATAGCTCTGGTGCTTAATTCATGGGATATTCTAGTTCCAGCCAGAAGGCTGGACATAGCTTATTCTTGGCTTCTTCGTTTCTAGGCTTCTACCACTCCACTAAATTCTATGATGTTTAATGAGCTGCAGTAAAACTATCTCTAAAAATATACATACATATATAAAATATTTCTTTGCCAGCTTTCAATGTATGTATCATCCTACAAACAAAGGCATTTTTTTCTTTAAAAATATATTTCAATATAATACTATGGCAATAATAACTCTCGTCATCAAGAAAAAACTGAGTTTTGTATGGTGCTTGAGTTCAATCCAAGAAACCCTGCCTGCAGGCTTTCAATAAGATGAGACGGCGAGGAAAGGGGAAAGGAAAAGACAGGGAGATGAGAGGTTAATGGGTTGGAAGAAGAGATATTTTCAAATGCCGTTGAAAAAGTTGCAAAGAGGGAGAAGTTGAGATGTTAGGAGACAGAGTTCTAAAGCAGAGCGAGGGATGGGGAAGAGGCTATGGCACAAAGTGTTGCCTAAAGTCGTAGTTTGTAGTCATAAAAATATTGCCTTTTCAGCCTGAATTGTATTATTTAGAATCCCAGAATATTGGAATAATTTGCAGGCCATGTAGGAAAAAGGAAGAATGCAATCCATAACAATTTCATCATTAAAATGAATAAAACACATCTAATCTAGGAAGTTGGTTGTTTAGAGGTCATTAAATGCTGTGCCGAGTCATTCCAAGGTAATTTTCTTTATTTGTGAGTTATATTAATTGTTCTCAAAATTATAGTAACTGAAGCAAAACAAAAACCTTGAGATTATTCACAATATTTCACATTAATAAAAAAATGTACGCATTTGACTGGCCGACTGTGGGATAAATGACTCATACTTGGGAAATGCAATTGATATTCCATTTTTTTCATGTCAGGAGTGACTTGAGAAACTGCAAGTCACTTCTGGTATGAGAGAATTGGCCGTCTGCAAGGATGTTGCCCAAGGGATGCCTAGATGTTTTACCATCCTGTAGAAGGCTTCTCTCATTTCCCCGCATGGGAAGCTGGAGCTGACAGAAAGGAGCTCACCCCACTCACTGGATTCAAACCACCAACCTTTTGGTCAGCAGTCCTAATGGCACAAGAGTTTAACCCATTGCGCAACTGGGGATCCTGATATTCCAATAGGATGATGTTACAGATTTGGCCTTCAAAACTCAGTTCTCCAGATGTTGTCTCCAATTCCTAGAATTCCCAACAACAACAACAACAACAACAACAACAACAACAATGGATCAGGAGCATTTCTCTTGAGTTATAGTGCTGTTATTCCACTTTAACTGCCTGAACAATATCCTATGAAAGTTTAGGGAGAAGTATTTAGAATTTTCAGTAAAATACCTTTAGGGCCCCACTGCTGTTTTCAAATGAACTATCATTAGGCTGAAAAATGCGGTATAAAAATAAAGCAAATAAAATAAAGCAAATTACTATAGGTGTATTGTTGTTGTGTTTGGCCATTGAATGTTTGCCTTTTATGTTTGAAATCCTCCCTGAGTTCCTCCGGGGATATAGGGCAGAATATAACATTATCATCATCATCATCATAATCATCATCAGTAGCTGTCTCCTATAGCACCAGGACTGTGTCACAGCTGGCTGGGAGTCAGCTGCATTAAGATCACTACTGACCGAAAGGTCATGAATTTGAAGCCAGCCTGGTTCGGAGTGAGCTTCCGACCATTGTGTAGCTTGCTGTCAACCTTTGCAGCCTGAAAGACAGTTGCATCTGTCAAGTAGGAAATTTAGGTACTGCTTATGCGAGGAGGCTAATTTAACTAATTTATGATCCACCCTGCAGGGTGAGAAGGGCAGACTATAAATACTGTAAATAAATAAATAAATAAATAAATAATATATGGCAAAAGGCGTTGTAAACAGATCCAATTGCCTATTTCTTTCTTTGTTTTTCTCGGGATAGTGCACATGGTTCTTCACACCCTTTTTCTTCCAATTGTCTTGTGAGGAAGGTTAGGTTGAGGGAGAGTGATTAGCCAAAAGAGAACTACTTGAAGTTTACACATTTCAATATAATACCAATAATAGCTAATAATCTAAACTTAGACACCAAGGGGGATAAGGGCCCTTCCACACAGCCATATAACCAAGAATATCAAGGCAGAAAATCCCACAATATCTGCTTTGAACTGGGTTATCTGAGGGCCCTTCCACACAGCCATATAACCAAGAATATCAAGGCAGAAAATCCCACAATATCTGCTTTGAACTGGGTTATCTGAGTCCACACTGCCATATATTCCAGTTCAAAACATATAATGTGGGGTTTTATTCAGCTGTGTGGAAGGGGGCTAAGATGACCAACCAGACAAAGGTAGATGCTCCAAAGATGCTAACTTTCAAAATTCTGGGCAAGATCACTGTGAAGAAGCTCCCCCCATTCAGCATTTATCTTGTCTTTATTTTGCCTCAACTCAGCTTTCAGCCTTCATGTCTGCCTCCTGTGGAAGATACTAACCTTGACAGTGTTTTCCTGATATGTTTTCAGGAAGCAAGCAATTGAAGCAAAGTTGTTATCTCTAAGACTCTAGAAAGCTATTTTGAAATACAGGGAGTACTTAAGAGAACTGTAAGGAAGAAACAGTTGACAAAAACAAGCTTCTAGACAATACATTATCATTATCAGTCAGATCTAAAAGTGCTTTTCTGCATACAAAAGGTGTCAACATCTTCAAGGGCTGCTGATGAAAATGAAAAGTTGATTCTGCAAATCTTTGAGCAAGTAGAAGTACACAAAGTACAGAGTCAGGGTTGAGGAGACGGGCGTCCTTTCCCCATTCTGGGATGGGAAATTAGTAGAACAGGATTAATGTCTCTAATGCATAGAATCATAGAGTTGGAAGAGAGACCACATGGGCCATCTAGTCCAACCCCCCAGCATACAGGAAAAGCACAAAGAACCACCAAAGCACTGAGAAGGCCCTGTCTCTCGTCCCCGCCAGGTGTGCTTGTGAAGCCGGCGGGACCGAGACCAGGTCCTCCCCAGACGATCTTTTCTCCCACCCTGGACATTCCACAGATATATAAACCCAATTTTTCTAGTTTCCAACAGACCTCACAAGCTCTGAGGTTGCCTGCCATAGATGCATGTAAAATGTCAGGAGAGAATGCTTCTGACATGCAGCCCAGAAAACTCACAACAACCTAAAGATATATGGTTTCTTAACTGAATCTATGATATTTTTAAATGTCCATTTAGAAGTAATAGAGTACTTGCAAATATTGCTGTTCTGGAATCCACCCAAGGTTTTAATCTGCCCATAATATTTGGAAAACAGAATATTTTGTTACATTTTAATAATTTTACCTTGGGACCACTGATTAGAAAAGTTATTTTTTTAAAAATTGGACTGATGAGAATCCTTCAACCAGTATGATAATGGAATTGAAAGGTAATGAATGCTAAGGGGTGGCTCATCCATTTTCGAGATAATAAGGGAGAAGTAAGAAGTCTCATAACCCTATATATAAAAGGAAGGAGATGGATTGCTTGAAATCATGTGACTGTGTGGCTGCTCTGTTGGAGGCCATGAGCTTAAGTGGGAACGAAGAGGAGATTTTCCTATTTAAAAAATTAGGTCACATTTCAGCTACTCTTCTGCTGCTTTCCCATCTTTTGTTATGGAGTCTGACATGAATATTACGGCACACATTTTAGCTGAATAAGGATTTAGAGTTTGGTTTGTAGAATGGAGATAATAACGTTCACTTCAAAAGACTGTGAGGATTAATTAGCTTATGAAGTAATTTCATGATAACAAATGCTAAGTACTATTAATAACAGTAATAAAAGCTTTTCTTAAACCAAATGGACAGTTGAGTAAAAGAGTCTGTTCACAATGATTCCCCTTACCCCAGCTCTTGTTTTAGAGCCTAACCCTTCACGGCATTGGCTGAACTTTAAGCACTTGTTCCAAGTAGACATGTTTGATACGGATTTGT
Organism: Anolis sagrei; assembly: GCF_037176765.1. Lineage (NCBI taxonomy): Eukaryota > Metazoa > Chordata > Lepidosauria > Squamata > Anolidae > Anolis > Anolis sagrei. The sequence goes on along the minus strand of NC_090026.1, from coordinate 104,206,332 downwards.
GGCTTTGTTGAAAATGCCTCCTACCAAGATATTAATTACTATTGCTTGCAAAAGAGCTTGGCAAATAGTTACATATTACATATGATAATTATATGTTGCCTTTGATAAACGAAAAGAAGGCACAGTGCCATTACAGGATTACCATGATGTCTTAACATGCTGTTATAATTGTTCTTTGCTTGTCCATATAGCATCAGTTATTCAGCTTCCATTTGTAATATCAGGCTAGTGGCTTCATCTTCATCTGGATCCATTCTAAATTAAAGCTATAATACAATACAATTCTTTGCCTGTTATATCTTTCACTGGGCAGGAAAGGTAGTATCAATACTTTGGGAAAGCACCAAAAGATTTCAGACAACTGCATGACAGTTTAGAAGTAAGAAAGGGAGATACGGTCCTTCAAATCGCCTAAGCCACAAACTAAATAGGGCTTTATAGGTCATCATTAGCAATTTGAATTGTGCCTGGAAAAGGACAGTCAGCCAATGGAGCGAGATCAAGAAGGAAGTTGTATCCTACATGTAGCCAAATCAAGTTACCAATCTGGCTGCAGCTCTTTGAATCAATTGACATTTTGGAACACTCTTCAGCCCCATATAAAACACATTGCTGTAATCCAAACGGGATGTAAAGAAGGCACTTGTTATCAGGGCCTGATTAGATTTCTCCAGTTGGCACACTAGCATTTACTGTATAAATGCAGTCATGGTCAACACCAGAACTTGGTCCTCTAGGCTCAGGGCTGAATATAGGCAAATCCTAAATGGTAAATCTCCATTTTTGGAGGATTGTAACCCCATTCAGCACAGGTTGAATCTGTTCCCACACCTGTCTTTGAAATGACCAAGGGCACTTCTATCTTAGCTGGATCAAGCTCCAATTTATTTACCCTCACCCAATCCATTACAGCTGCCAGACACTGATTTAGCACAGAAATACTTATACAGTAGAGTTTTGCTTATCCAACCTTTGCTCATCCAACATTCTGTATTATCCAACACAGTCTGTTTCCTGCCCGGATCCACAGCTGTTTCAATACATAGCGATCTTTTGGCCCTAAATTCGTAAATACTTTAATTACTATAGAACATTACTGTGTACTGAACTGCTTTTTCTGTCAATTTGTTGTAAAACATGATGTTTTGGTGCTTAACTTGTAAAATCATAATGTAATTCGATGATTAATAGGCTTTTCCTTAATCCCTCTTTATTATCCAACATTTTCGCTTATCCAACATTCTGCTGGCCTGTTTATGTTGGATAAGCGATACTTGGAATCAGTTGAAAAGGAATAATAGAACTGAGGATTACCAGAACAATGATGACACCTGATCCCCAAACTTTAGACAATCTCTTTTGACAGTTTCATGTAGATACAACATAGCATAGGGGCACCAGACAGTATCCTGAGGTTAATGGCCAGGAGTTGTTCAGGAATTCCACTACACCCTTAGCGAGCTCCTCTAGGAAAGAATAGAGCCATTATAGAACAGTGTACATCATAGAATCTCCAAGTTTCAGCCCAATAAGGCAATTCAGAAAGACCCCATGGCTGGTGGTACTGAAAGCTCTTGAGAGATCCAGAAGAGCTGACAGGAACATACTATCCCATCTAGATCTCAGTGGCAGTTACCCATCATGGTGACCCAATCTTAAAACTAAGCCTGAAACCAGACTAAACTGGAGTTATATACAGTGATATCTTGACTTAAGAGTTTAATTACTTCTGTGATCAAGCTCTTATCTCAAAATGCTCTTATCTCAAAGTGATTTTTCCATTGACATGCATTATAATGCTATTAATCTATTCTCCCCCCAACTCCCCCATTTTTGCTACATGTTTTTAAATAAGAAAATGTACTTTATAAATAACAAATAATGTATAAATGGAACAATAACAAGGACATTTGAGGTAGCAAAATGTGTGTTGGACAGTGTAACAGCAAGGAAAAATGTTCACATTCACATGGAACAACAAAAAAAGAAAGCTCAACTTGAAAGTTGCAGAAGCACAAAGTTGTGGCAAGGAAGCACAAAGTGAAGAGGCAGAAGCACCATTTTCTTCCTACTGTTCTCATTCTAACACTCTCCCCCCTGCTCTCCCCTCCCCCCACCCAGTTCTCTCTTCATGAAACAAAACATATCAGGAATAAAAACCACACAAAATTAACTAGCCTTAGATTCCACAAAGCAGACAAGAACAAAAGAGACAATGATCTGCCAAAGTGGATAAGAGCAAAGCAGACAGCAGTCTCCCAAAGCGGACAAGAACATGAGACACAGGGCCTGCTCCCTTGAAGCCCTAAAACCCCATACTCTTGCGCTAGCACTCCTTCTTGCATTAGCTCTTAATTCAAAATGCTGCTCTTATGTCAAAGCAAATCCTGGGCAGAGCCACAGCTCTTAACTCAAAAGGCTCCTAAGTTGGGATGCTCTTAAGCAGAGGTTCCACTGTAATCTATTTTAGCCCTTGAGTTGCTCAAATATCTCGCCTAAGAATAGGATGTTATAGACTGGCCTATAGTATATTGGGATCCAAGAAAGGGTTTTTCCCCCTAAAGAGATCATACAACAGCCTATTTCAGGAGAGTTGAGACCCTACCTCATTGCAAAGAGTTGGCAAGATCAGTGGGTCTTACCAACTCAGCCAGGAGTCCTCTGGCATGTTGAATAAACCAAGAAATGCAAGGCTCTCCAAGGTGGTGCTCTCCAAGGATATTGTCCACATCCTTAACTGCATAAATTGAAAAGTGTCCATCAACACTGCACAAGCAGTGGCAAGTTTACCTTCACGTCACCTTTATCAACTCTGGTATCCCCATCCGACCAAATATGAGTGATTTTATCTACAAAGCAATGGGCAAATTCTTCACAGCAGGCCTGTAGCGAGGGGGTGGTTTTAGGGGTTCAAATCCTCCCCCCCCCCGAAATGTTTCAGATTTTTTTTAAAAACCTGGTTTACTCATGAATTTTAACTGGTTAACCAAATCTCCATGCTAAGTCTATGAGATGCAAAAAATAAGAGTCCCTCCAGAACTGTAAGCACTATCTCAAGCAAATATTGACAATTTATTCACACTGTCATTACTTGCAGCAATAGCCGATGTAGTGAAGCAACCAAGTTGGGGGCCAGACTTGGTGGAGGTGGTTGACAGGGGTGGAGCTGCAGGCTATTGAAGGTTGCTCTGCCCCCTGCTGTGCTCTTTGCTTCAGCATGAGCTAGGAGGCAGGTTTCAACCCCACCCACCCCCAAAATTGTCAACCCTCCCCGAAATTTTTTCTGGCTACGGCCCTGCTTCACAGTGAACTGTTGTCATGGCGTCATCCAAATAAATCTTGGGATTGGTTGTTTGGTGAGAGACATGAAATGCTCTGTTAGAGAGCTCCAGTGCTATCCTTTGGAGGAGTAGACTATAATGAACTAGAAGAAAATACCAAGTATCTTGCCAAACTAAATTTTAAGTCCTTCAGATGGAGCCATGACAATTAAGGTGGAATGAGACTTACACACTTCTTGTACCACAGCTGCTGCTGAAGATACTATGATAGACTACCTGCGATATTTTCTTCTTCCCTGGAGATAACCAGTTTATGAGATTCTGATATTTTTACTTTTCAGGCTTCAGCAAAGTCAGTTGATCCACATACAGTTAAAAATGAAGTGAAATAGCAGCAGTACATTCCCCCCACTTTTATTTATTTGTTAAAACAACATCTAATTTATCTTCAATAAAGGCATTTGTACATTTGACAATAATACAGCCTCTGATAGTGTTCAGAATCTGAATTAGTTGCTTTTTTGTAAACCTCAAAAATCCACCCTGTCAGCACAGCGAGTTCTAGAAGTTTGAGTCTTAAAATATATTTTCCCCAAAAGATCTGGCTAGACTTTGTGCATAAATCTCAGTCATGACTTCGTTCTGTTGGAGCATGTAAAAATCAGTTGGTGTGTTAACTGAAAAATGCAAAGCATGAAGCTGATGGGTTGGGCCATGCCCAGAAGCTAGCTGAGCCTGGGAGTTTTGACAACTGTTACATGTTTAAGTTTTCTGTGCAGGAGTTTAACAAGGCGGTCTATATTTTGCTTCTTGGCTGCTGGAAGAAATCTCTCACATGGGACATTGTGTGACCATTTGAATCTCTCTTATGGGACATTGCGTGAGTCAATGTGGCTATTTGTATGACTGTATATATTTTGCTCTACATGGCAAGGAGTAAACACATATATTAGGATTTATATATTAAGGATAACTGTCTCTTTTTTTTAGTAATTACAGAAAATCTTTTCCCAATGATTAGGTGAGCTGCTGTCTAAATTTTATCTCCATCAGCCATCTGTGGCGCCGTTGTTAAAAAAGGGAAAACATACAATTATTATGGAAGAATAGACTTTTAGGAGCCCCTCATCCACCTCCAACACTGCAGTGACTTAGAATTATGGCTGAAGAACTTATGGTGGAATCAAAATCATGCATAATTCATGTCTTTACCAATCCACACACTGTCTTGCTAGAGAAAAGGCACACCGCACAGAACATCAACAAAGAATAAGGTGTTTATAAAATATATGCATATAAAGTATATTTGAACAAAACATTGGTCCAAGTATACAGAGAAAACAATGGGATTAATTCCAACTTGGTTATAATGGGTTTACCACGTGGATCTGTTTTAAGAACATCATATTCTGGATTCCTACATAATAGATTTATCATCACAATATAAAATCATTGCCATCACGATAATTACAATGATTTTCACCATCATTATGGATACAATGTCTTTCCCCGTAAACTGGAACCCAAGATGTTTTACAAATTATAACAGATTTTAAAAACCAACAACATTTAAAAACAAATTTAAAAGATTACTCTGCTGCAACATTTCTCAACCTGGAAGTCGGGGACCCTGGGGGGACATGAGGGGGTTTCAGAGGGGTTGCCAAAGACCATCAGAAAACACATCTTTCTGGTGGTCTTTAACAGAGAAGGCTGAAGATCTCTCTGCCTGTCTTCTCTTCCTTTTTGGAAACAGATGGCGAATCCTCTCACCAAAAGCCTTCCTCCGCTATGTTTGGCCAGCCTCTCTGCCTGCCTCTCAGCCACAGGGAGGGCTGTTTCTGAGACTCCAAGTGGGGAGGGGAGAACAGGCACACTTGGCGCATGATAGTGTGGTGCACATGTGCAAGTGAGGGAGAGTGTGTGAGGATGGAGGGAGGCTCGCACCAGTAAGTCCTTTCAAGGAATGGGGATTCTGTGTGGGAAGTTTGGCCCAATACTATCATTGGTGGTTTTAGGAATGCTCTTTGATTGTAGGTGAGCTATAAATCCCAGCAACTACAACTCCCAAATGTCAAGATCTATTTTCCCCAAACTCCAAAAATGTTCACACTTGGACATATTGAGTATTCATGCAGATCTATCATTGTCCACAGTGCTCTCTGGATGTAGGTGAACCACAACTCCAAAACTCATGGTCAATGCCTACTAACTATGAATCCCAGCAACTACAACTCCAAAATGACAAAATTAATCCCCTGAACTCCACCAGTATTCAAATTTGGGTGTATTGGGTATTTGTGCCAAATTTGATCCAGTGGATGAAAATACACTCTGTATATCAGATATTTACATTACAATTAATAACAGTAGCAAAAGAACAGTTATGAAGTAGCAATGAAAATAATTGTATGGTTACAAAACATGATTATACCACAACATGAGGAACTGTATTAAGGGGTCACAGCATTAGGAAGGTTGAGAAACACTGCTCTACTGAATCTTGGCAAATGTGTGTATAAGTGGGGGAGTGGGGGGATGGGGGTGGAGAGGGAGAACAACTGCTATTCACGGTATTAGTACTATACTGAAGTGTCTTTCCTTCCTTCCTTTTGTGAGTTTGTCATACTGTCACTAAAGAATAAGTACATTATATTTATGTCAGCACTGTACAATTGTTGTGTTGCTTTATAGAATGAAGATGGTATGACAGCTTGAAAAAATAGTTCTTTTCAAACAGGAATGGTAACCTTATATCAATAGTATGTCTTACTAATCCAAAACTATTCTGATATAATTATCTGAACCACCCATCTCAAGTTGATAAGAGACGTGCATACAGTGCAAATAACTCAGATCCAATTTGTGTTAGAGACATGAAATAGACATCAAACTCTAGAAACCTCTTACCCACAGAAAGTCAGGGTTTCTGTGCAGAACTGACTTCTCATATATATTTTCCGCCCTTTTCTTAATAATCTCAACCCCTACAAGTATGCATGGCCCATTTTCAACCTAATGTTGTTCAGATGCAGAGTACTGGATTACAGTATACCCAACATGGGTATTGCAGTTGAACTCATTTGGAGTGCAGGAAGTTGTGGAAGGCTGGCCGGCAGATATATGCATTAAGATAATGTGGAGAGAAGGGAAATAATTATTTACAGTATAACAATTTAGTTAATCCATTTTCTCATCTGGTTGTCTGCCTTTGAAGTTATCCCTCCACATCTGCAGTTTTGACTTTGGCGGATCTGATTAAAATTGGATTCTCAAGGTCTTCCAGCATGACTCTATTGTTAGCATTGTCTGGTTATACTGAGGGACCTAGAGATTTCTAGAGAGAACACCTATCTCATGGCTTATCTCTATGTCTTCTAATTTGATTCTATGGCCAGCTTCCAGCAGAAGAAGGCAATAGGGTTGTGCTGCAAGACTTAGCAATGCCTAGAAAGGTATTCTTTCACAAAATTAGCAGTTTTTTATTAGCTGTGCTCCTAACCCAGGCATGGGAAAACTTTGGCCCTTCAGGTATTTTGGACTTCAACTTCCACAATTCCTAACAGCCTACTGGTTGTTAGGAATCGTGAGAGTTTAAGTTGGAGGGCCAAAGTTTGCCCATGCGTGTCCTAACACCAGTGAATGTGGAAGTATAGGTATTTAACAAGAATTCTTTAATTTTCCACTCTTTTGCTGGTAGTATTATATCCTTCTTAATTATCTAAACATTTTCCTTAATAGTAAGTGATTTCAGACACTGTCAATTTTTGGTTACTTACCCAACATCCATCCATCCATAAATCTGAATAAAGGAAGTTGGTTTTGCAGATCTCTACTTCAAAATCCGCTATGGAGATAACTAAACCATATGATTTTTGGTTGTGCGTTTCCAAGTTATTGTGTGCATTCTTAAAAGGTTAATAACCTAAGCTTAGATATTTGTGAAAAGGAAATGGCAATTTGCAATGCCTCTTTGTAAGAGGCAACAAAGGGGGAAACTAGAATGAAACGTGGCAAGGGAATGCTGTGCTCTGCATCACCCAAATATTGCAGCCAGGGCAAAAGTGAGCAGGTTAATTGTAGCGTACTTGCAAAACATTATGAAGTTCCATAAAACATTCATTTATACTTAACCTGAAGTTACTTTTTAATGGAATGGAATTTCTGGGTGATTGGGAGATACATGTAAACTTTTGGCACCGATTGCAATCAGAATGAAATGTATGTATGTATGAAATTAAAGTCAAGGTATATAAATTACATAATTTACTTTTTAGATTCTTAAAAAAGTTTAAATTCTGGCTGCTTAGCAGTACCTTCACACTCTTGCATAATTCTGCCCATTAAAGAAGAATATGTTTTGGTGCAAATTTTGTTTATGATGGTATTTTCATAATTACAGAGACACATCTGGGAGAATGGGTTGCCTCTAGTTAATTGCTATGATGGTGTGGTGGTTTTAACCAAATTAGCTGAATATATGCAGTATTTACATTAGGGCTGCAGAGACATTGCTTGTGTATTGAAGAAAGGAAGCTGAGTTTGCATATCAAGCTAAATGAGATTGATGGTGTGTATACCCTGCAGAAGAGAAAAATAGCAACCCATTTTCAGCTGGCTTAGTGTTGGAAACATTTCACGCTTGCAAAACTTTGTGACTTATTTAGCTTGTAAATTACTCCACATGCGCCTACCTGTGAGAACTCAGTGGGGGATAGAGGTAGATGAGATGATCACTGCAAGTTCAGCATGGAGATTACTTTATTTCTACAAACATTACTAGCCTCAATGTTCTTTTACCACTGTTGTCATTTATTCGCTTCTGACTCTTGGTGACCTCATGGACCAGCCCACTCCAGAGCTCCCTGTCGACTGCGGCCACCAGTCACTTCAAGGATGCCATCCATACATCTTTGCCCTTGGTCAGCCCCTCTTCCCTTTTCCTTCCATTTTCCCCAGCATCATTGTCTTCTCCAAGCTTTCCTGTCTTCTCATTATGTGGCTAAAGTACTTCATTTTTGCCTCTAATATCCCTCCCTCCAATGAGCAGCCGGGCATTATTTCTTGGAGTATGAACTGGTTTGATCTTCTTGCAGTCCAAGGCACTCTCAGAATTTTCCTCCAACACCACAGTTCAAAAGCGTATACCTTCCTTTGCTCAGCTTTCCTTATGGCCCAGCTCTCACATTCATTGGTTACTATGGGGAATACCATTGCTTTAACTATGCGAATCTTCGTTGCCAGTGTGATGTCTCTACTCTTCACTATTTTATCGAGATTGGTCATTGCTCTCCTCCCAACAAGTAAAAGTCTTCTGATTTCCTGGCTGCAGCCTGTGTCTGCAGTAATCTTTGCGCCTAGGAATACAGTCTGTTACTGCCTCCACCTTTCCCCCCTCTATTTGCCAGTTATCAATCAGTCTGGCTGCCATAATCGTGGTTTTTTAATGTTTAACTGCAACTCAGTTTTTGCACTTTCTTCTTTCACCTTGGTTAGAAGGGTCCTTAGCTCTTCCTCGCTTTTGGCCATCAAAGTGGTATCATCTGCATATTTAAAGTTGTTAATGTTTCCTCCAGCAATTTTAACTCCAGCCTTGGATTCATCAAGCCCCGCACATCACATAATGTGTTCTGCATACAAGCTGAATAGGTCGGGTGAGAGTATACAGCCTTGCCATACTCTCTTGCCATTGCCTTCATTTTAATTATCATTGTTTCTATGGGGCTTCACTCATTCATTCATTGGATTCATATGAGACTCAAGGCAACACACACAAAGAAAATACAAGTACAAGGTTAGTCAAAATGCATAGGCCAATAAGCCATTCAATTGAATGGCTTATTGGCCTATGCATTTTGACTAACCCTGTACAATGAAAAAAATGTTATTTTAAAAATTCAAAACACATTTGAAAACGTATAAAAGTTGAGATACCTGGTTATCTCTTTGAACTGTTAGGGACAAAGATTATTCCAATGCACAAAATATATAGCAGATCTTCAGAAATGTTATTTCAGTTTCCCAAAAATGTCTACTCTTATGCTCTCAAGAGACAAAAATAAATTAGACTTCATTAAAAGTAACACATCTGGTTTACTCACAACCTTCATGTATTCAGTATACAGGTACATAACTTGTCAATCCAGTTACAGATAGGTTTTGAAGTGGTTTCTCTGTACAGATAACACAGGGCATCTTTCTTATAATCAACAGCAACAACTTTACATTTTGAGTGCCTAATGGAGTCTGTCCTCTAAAATGGAGTCTCAGGTCTGAGCAGTCTCAGATCTGATCATGTGGTCTGCAACCCCTCCCAAAACCTTTCAGGAAACATAGAGTAAAGGGAAAACTGCACACCAAAACATACATATACAATACAGTGAGCAACAGAATCATAAACAAACAAATTACTAGTGGACGCTTGAAGAAGTTGCTATTTCCAACACACACACCCCAATAGAATACTGCACCCATTTCTGTGACCCACAATTCCAAGAAAACTATTGACAAGATGGAAAGTTTGCAGAGTATGGCAACTAAAATGGTAAAAGATCTAGCAATCATGCTTTATGAGGAGTGGGTATGTTTAGTGTGGAGAAGGGAAAGTTGAGAAGGGACATCATAGCCATGTTTAAACATTTCAAATATTGTCATTATGAAGATGGAACAGGCTTCTTTTCTGCTGCGCCAGAGACAGATACAATGAGACAGAGCAATGGATTCAAACTTCAGGAAAACAAATTCCAGCGAAACTTTAAGAAAAATGTCCTGATGGTAAGAGCTGTTTGACAGTGGATATGCTGCCTTAGGGTGCAGTAGTCTCCTCTGGAAATTTTTTTAAACAGGTCAGATATTTATCTGTTGAGAAATACTTTGATTGAGTGTTTCTACATGACAGGGAGTTGGACTGGCTGGCCCTTGTGATGTCTTTCAACTCTATGATACAAGTCATTGGCTATACTCACTGAAGAGTTGTAATTGTAGCACATCGGACTTATGGTTCATATATCAAACAGAGGGAGAAAATATGGAGGTAGTGACAGACTTTGTATTTCTAGGCGCGAAGATTACTGCAGATGCAAACTACAGCCAGGAAATCAGAAGATGTTTACTTCTTGGAAGGAGAGCAATGACCAATCTCGATAAAATAGTGATGAGTAGAGACATCACACTGGTAACGGAGATCCGCATAGTTAAATCAATGGTATTCCCCATAGTAACCTATGGATGTGAGAGCTGGACCATAAGGAAGGCTGAGTGAAGGAAGATAGATGCTTTTGAACTGTGGTGCTGGAGGAAAATTTTGAGAGTGACTTGGACTGCAAGAAGATCACACTAGCCCATACTCCAGGAAATAATGCCCAGCTGCTCACTGGAGGGGAGGATATTAGAGGCAAAGATGAAATACTTTGGCCATATAATAAGAAGACAGGAAAGCTTGGAGAAAACAAAGATGCTGGGGAAAATTGAAAGAAAAAGGAAGAGGGGCCGACCAAGGGCAAGATGAATGGTTGTTATCCTTGAAGTGACTGTCTTGACCTTGAAGGAGCTGGGGGTGGCCACGGCCAACAGGGAGCTCTGGAATGGGCTGGTCCATGAGGTCACAACGAGTCAGAAATGACTGAATGAATAAACAACAACATCAGGAAAATACCAGATTGTAGGACAGCTGGTGCAGAAATATTAGCAACAGATTTGAGAGTCTCTTCCAATGAACACAGGAAGTCAGGATTATTCTGTTCAACCGAAGGTCAACAGGTTCTTCTTCAGAGTGCTTTCCCCACTCCTTGACTAACTCAGAGATGAGGGAAATAAATTCTATACTTTCTGAGAAGCATTTTCCATCTATTCTTATTTATTTATAAAATGTCCTTCAGTAGGAAAGTCCCCAGATGGTATGCAATTTCAAACCATAAAAACAAATTCAATAAAACCTAATAAAGAGCCATTTCAACATTGCAAAAGCAAGCAGCATCCATAAAAACTAGTAAAGTCTATAAAATCCAGTAGAAAGCATAAACAACACAACTAAGGCTGCTGCCAGATGATCTCTCCTAGCATTACCCATCAAAAAGTATGGTAAAACTATTCTGTCTTTCCCTTGTTAAAGTCGCACAAGTAAGTAATGATCCTGTAGGCTTTCCCTCCTACTTTAGACAGCCATGCACATCACTTCACCCAACTAAAGTAACGTTTCTCATCTTCATACCCACCTACCCCTCTCATTACTTATTTTATACCTGAAATGCTTCTACATTCTTGATAGGTTGAGTAAAAACCAACCAAGCAGGCAAAATTATTTGACAAGTCTGATTTTGAAAAAAAGGAAATCCTCTAAGCATGTTTTAACTCAAAATTTAGCAGCATCATGACAACAGAGATAAAACAGATTTTTCTTCTTCTGTATATGTGTGCCTCTAAGTCGTTGGTTGACTCATGGCAAGTCCATGAATTTAATAGGATTTTCTCAGACATGGAAGTGCTCCGAGGTGGTTTGTCATTACCTCCCTCTGAAATATAGCTAACAGCACCTGATACTCCTTGACAGACTTCCATCCAGGTGCTAACCTGGCCTGAATCTGCTTAGCTTCCAAGATCAGACAGGATCCGGTGTTTTCAGAGTACCGTATTTGAGTATAATGCACCATTGAATGTATTGCTCACCTCAGTTTTGAAGGTGCACAATACAAAAAATGGATTTGTGTCATGTTGCCAGGGCTCTGCCTTATTTAGGTAGAGATGAACTAAACTCCCAGTTTTATCAAACAGTTTAATTAAAACAGTACTTACTTGCTGGCTGTTTTAATAGATCAAAATATAAAACATAAAGATAGCACTCAGCCACAGAATAAACAAAAACTGATAGCAAAAGCTATACCGTAGTCAAAGGGTCCAGTCCAGTGGTCAAATGCCAAGAGTTCAATAAACAAAATCCAGGGATCGAGAGTCTATACTAGGGGTCCTCAAACTTTTAAAGCAGAGGGCCAGGTCACAGTCCCTCAAACTGTTGGAGAGCCAGATTATAATTTGAAAAAACATGAATGAATTCCTATGCACACTGCACATATCTTATTTGTATTGCAAAAAACACTTAAAAGCAATACAATAATTAAAATGAAGAACATTTTAAACAAATATAAACTTATTAGTGTTTCAATGGAAAGTGTGGGCCTGCTTTTGGCTAATGAGATAGTATTGTGTAATTTCAAATTGTTTCAGACTTAGGTTGACCCTGAGTGAGGGCCAGGTAAATGACCTTGGAGAGCCGTATCTGGCCCCCGGGCCTTAGTTTGAGGACCCCTGGTCTATACCCTAGTCAAAAGCCAGTCCAAAAGTTCAAGATTACAGGATTACAGGAGACAAGTCAGGATACCGAAAATCCAACAGATCTGGTAGCATCCACCACCAAAATATGACAATACCTTTCTCCCAAAGATCATTTCCAAGGCTCGCTCCTTACATCCACAAACACCCAGCTGCAACCTATCTCTTGCATACCTCCACCCTTAATTGCTTTCACCCATGAACTCTTTCTTACAGATAACTAAACCCTTTAGAACTAATACTTACATTAGCCCTCCCATCACCAAGCACCATCAACTGAAGAACATATGAAAATTTGCCATTGAATGTAGTGTGCCCAACAGTGCAGGCATAGAGTGTCAGGGAGGCAGGCAGCATAAATGAGCCCATTTGGGAAGCCATACCCCTCTGGCAGGCTGAGGCTGGAGTTTGCCAGTTGCATGTGGTTCCCAACTGGCCTCATTCATGCAGCTAAGTGACAGGAATGACTGGTTCACCAGCTGGACATTCCTCCTCCTCCTCTGGGCTTCACAGAGCATTAAGACTCAAGTAAATATGGTATTTAGAGTCTTCAATACAAGCCATGTTGCTTTGACAATAAGAAAGATTTTGTTTTAGGAAGGAATCATCTATTTTAAGTGTAAAAATAAGAAAATTAATATCTGCAATTACATATATGTCAGCTAGTTATACGTCTTAATTTAAAAGAAGAAGAAAGGATGTTCTGGTGACATGTGTCAGTCCTGGTAGGCCCCAGAAACATTATGTTTCGCCCAAATCTGGAGGCTGTGAGGTCAGTTGGAAAGTAGGCAAGTGAGGTTTTATATATCTGTGGAATGTCCAGGGTGGGAGAAAGTGCTCTTGTCTGCTTGAGGCAAGTATGAATGTTGCAATTGGCCAACTTGATTAGCATTGATTGGCTTTCTAGCTTCAAAGCCTGGCTGATTGCTGCCTGGGGATCCTTTGTTGGGAGGTGTTAGCTGGTCCTGATTGTTTCATGTCTGGAATTCAGAGTGCTTGTGTGGGTTGCTGCTGCTCTGGGCCAGAGTGAAGAGAGAGGGGAGCAGGGGACAGTTCCATCTTGTCTCCTGCATATGACATCAGTTGGGGACCCCTCCCCCAGGACCAACTGCTTCTCTGGGGCAGAGTGAAGAGAGAGGGGGCCAGGGATAGTTCCATCTTGTCTCCTGCATATGTCATCAATTGGGGACTCCTCCCTCAGCACGGACTGCAACTCTGGGCCAGAGTGAAGAGAGAGGGGGCCAGGGGACAGTTCCATCTTGTCTCCTGCATATGTCATCAATTGGGGACTCCTCCCTCAGCACAGACTGCAACTCTGGGCCAGAGTGAAGAGAGAGGGGGCCAGGGGACAGTTCCATCTTGTCTCCTGTATATGTCATCAGTTGGGGACCGCTCCCCCAGCACCCACTACCGCTTTGGGCAAGAATGAAGAGAGAGGGGGCCAGGGGACAGTTCCATCTTGTCTCCTGCATATGTCATCAATTGGGGACTCCTCCCCAGCACCAACTGCTGCTCTGGGCCAGAGTGAAGAGAAAGAGGGCCAGGAGACAGTTCCATCTTGACTCCTGCATATGTCATCAATTGGGGACCCCTCCCCCAGCACCAACTGCTGCTCTGGGCCAGAGTGAAGAGAGAGGGGGCCAGGGGACAGTACTACCTTGTCTCCTGTGCTATGCTAATAATACAATATAATATATTGTATATACATATATTTATAATATTATAATGTAATGCAATATAATACTACACACACACACACACACATATTTATTACATGTAATATTACTAATAATATTACAATATAATGGTATATTACAATATAGTAATATATAATACTGATATTGTACTATGGTAATAATATATTGTGTATGTGTGTGTGTGTGTGTGTGTGTGTATATATCTTGTAAGCCTCTCTGAGTCCCCTTCGGGGTGAGAAGGGTGGCATATAAATGTTGTAAATAATAAATACATAAATAAATAAATCCATCTTTTTAGAAGGGAATATCTGGCTGAATGGCTGGTTGGCCCAGGTCCCGATGTAGTTAAAGTCATTCTTCTTGTAAGGTTTTCCCCAGTTTGTAGCTGCCTCCCTTGTGGCCTTCTCAGATGTTGCTGTTATTTAACAACGCGCAACGGATTCTTCGACAGAGCCGAGCAGGAAGTTCTTCGGGGCACCTGCTCTTCCTCCTCTTTCTCTCTTTCGCTTTCTTTCCTGGCGCCTTCAGCAGCGCAGCCGAAGGGAAAACCGGGGCGACAGAGCAGCTAATGCGAGAGGAGTTTTTGACAAGGGCTTTAATGGGATGTTGAGGGCGGCCTCGGGAGACGGAGGAGGACGAGGAGGAGGAGAAAAAGAAGGAGCTCGGCTGGAGGAGGAGGTGGATGGATAGATTGGGGAGGGGATTCCTCCTGGCTCGGATAGCGAGGGCCTTTCCCGGCTTGCACTGACGGAGACTCAGACTCCCTGCCGCGCAAGGGAAGCCTACAAACACCAAAGGCGCGGGATAGATCCGATCCATCCAATCCCGTTGCGGAAAGGCAGGACGCGGCTCCTTTCCTTCCCTCCTTCCTTCCTTCCCCAGCGACCCCTGAGTCGCTTCAGGCGGAAAAGGCCGGGGCTTCCCAGCTCTTCTTCACACAGCCAGCCATTCCATCCTTCTCCCGCCGCCTGCTGTTAACGCTTCAACGAGGGAAAAAAGAGAGAGCAGGAAAAAAGAGAGCAGGGAGAGAGAGAGAGAGAAAGGGAGGAGGAAAAGGAGAGCACCCAAAGCTCAAAGAGAGCAGGAAAAGAGAGAGAGGAGGTGGAGGAGGAGGAGGAGGAAGGAAGGAGAGCACCCAAAGCTCAAAGGGAGCAGGAAGAGAGAGAGAGGAGAAGGAGGAGGAAGAAAGGAAGGAGAGCACCCAAAGCTCAAAAAGAGCAGGAAAAGAGAGAGAGGAGGAAGAAGGAAGGAAGGAAGGAGAGCACCCAAAGCTCAAAGAGAGCAGGAAGCGAGAGAGAAGGAGGAGGAGGGAGGAAGGAGAGCGCCCAAAGCTCTCCACCTGCTGCTGTATCTGGATGGATTTCCCCTTTCCTTTCCCAATCTCTGGATCTGGAGGGCTTTGGGAACCAAAACGAGGAGCCAGGGACGCCTCTGTGGATGTCAGTGCCTCCTGAGAAGAAAGGAGTGAAGTGGAGGCGAAGAGGAGGAGGAAGAAGCGGAGGAGGAGCCCCGTCTCTCTCTCTCTCTCTGGACCTCTCTTTGCGCCTCTTCCGTAGCGAAGGCGCCGGAGCCCCTCCGCGGCGCAGGAGCAGCATGTGGACTGCCTCCCGGTCTCCCGGCAGGGCGCTGGGGCTGCTCAAGTCCTCGAGGCCGCTCTCCTCCGCCCGCAGCCGGGGCGCTGGATGAAGGAGGCAGCACTCCTTCTTCATCCAGCAAGAAGCACCCCTAGAGCGCTCCCTCCGAGGGGCACCGGGGTCTCCTTCTCCCCTCTCCCAAGACGCCGCCCGCTTGCCCACAGATCCCGCCGCCCTCCCTTCGGCCCGGGACCCGCATGGCGTGCTACCTGGTGATCAGCTCCAGGCACCTCAGCAACGGTCACTGCCGGGGCATCAAAGGCATCTTCCGGGGACCGCTCTGCAAGAACGGCGACGCCTCCCCGGTAAAGGGCGCGCGGGGCGGTTGGGGAAGCCTTGGAGCCACCCTGTCCTTGCCTTCTGGGGCGCCTTTCCTTCGGAGGGAGGAGGGTGAAGGGCTCCCCCCCATTCCTTAGACTTGTTGCCTCAAGTGGCTTCCAACATAGAGAGCAGGCATGACAAACTTCCTCCCTCCCTCCAGGTGTTTTGGACTTCAGCTCCCATCATTCCTAACAGCCTCAGCCAGAAAAAAATTGGGGGGCTGGGGTTGAAACTTTTTCTTTAGCGAATCATGAAGAGTAGTTCCATGCAGTCATGCCGGCCACATGACCTTGGAGGTGTCTACGGACAATGCCGGCTCTTCAGCTTAGAAATGGAGATGAGCATCAACGCCCAGAGTCAGACACCACTGGACTTAATGTCAGGGGAGAACCTTTACCTTTATCTAGTTCGATAACACAAAATAATTTAAATAGTATGTCTCACTCTGTATTTTTATAGAGACTTCTGGGGCACCTTTCCCTCAGAGGGAGGAGAGTGAAGGGATCTCCCCCCATTTCTTAGATTTGTTGCCTCGAGTGGCTTCCAACATATACAGCAGGCATGGGCAAACTTCATCCCTCCCTCCAGGTGTTTTGGACTTCAACTCCCACCATTCCTAACAGCCTCAGGCAGGGCCATAACCAGAAAAAAATTCGGGGAATGAGGGTTGAAACTTTTTTAGCGGATCATGAAGAGTAGTTCCATGCTTTCATGCCGGCCACATGACCTTGGAGGTGTCTACGGACAACACCAGCTCTTTGGTTTAGAAATGGAGATGAGCACCAACCCCCAGAGTCAGAACAACTGGGTTTAATGTCAGGGGAAAACCTTTACCTTTATCTAGTTCCACAATACAAACTAATTTAAATAGCATGGTTCATTCTATATTTTTATAGAGACTTAATTAAATCAATTTTCTACTTAAGTTACAAAGTTTCAAGTCTTGAAATAACTGAAAACGACTGCTAATTGGATCTTCTTTTCACATCAGGAGTAACCTGAGAAACTGCAAGTCACTTCTAGTGTGAGAGAATTGGCCTTCTGCAAGGATGTTGCCCAAGAGATGCCTGGATATTTGATGTTTTACTATCTTTGTGGGAGTCTTCTTTCATGTCCCCGCACAGGGTGCTGGAGCTGACAGAGGGAACTCAACCCGCTCTCCCCAGATTCAAACCACTGACCTATCCTTCAGGGCACAAGGGTTTAACCAGGCATCCTCAAACTGCGGCTCTTCAACTGTTTGGGCCTTTGACTCCCAGAATTCCTGACAATTGAACAAACTTGTTAGGGCTTCTGGGAGTTGGAGGCCTAAACAGCTGAAGGGCCACAGTTTTGAGGATGCCTGGTTAAACCCATTGTGCCACAGGGGGCTCCTTAATTGGTAATTTATAGTTACAAAATAATACCACAACATCTGTTGGAAACACTTGAAAACTGTGTCAATACACTCTGACAGAAATCAGGCTCCATTGACATTGCAAGTCCAGTCAGTCTTTTTTGCCCCATTGAGCTTCTTATGTATGTTTTCAAACAATTTCAGAATTGAAAACTACCTATATATAGCCATAGCACCGGGATTGTGGCGCAGCTGGCTGAGTGTCAGCTGCATTAAGATCACTCTGACCAGAAGGTCATGAGTTTGAAGCCAGCCCAGGTTGGAGTGGGTTTCCAACCAATTGTGTAGCCTGTTGTTGACCTTTGCAACCCAAAAGACAGTTGAATCTTTCAAGTAGGAAAATTAGGTACCACCTTGTGTGGGGAGGCTAAATTAACTAATTTATGAGGACATAAAAAAGATTCCAGCAAAGCACTCCAGCAAAAAGCATGAGGGGAATGCGGAAGTACTTCATCAGTGTTGCAGATGGACGATGAAAGCGACAGCTCCCCTGGCAGCCAGAAAAAGTTAAATAGCCTCTGTGTATGTCTGTATACATTGTATGTCAAAACTGGCATTGAATGTTTGCCATATACGTGTGTACACTGTAATCCGCCCTGAGTCCCCTGCGGGTGGGAGTTGCAGTCCAAAACTCCTGGAGGGCCCAAGTTTGCCCATGCCTGATGTAGATATATCCCCAGTTACTTTTCTGAACCACTGAAGTGGCTGAGGGGGGAAAGGAAAGGGCGTGAGGCTGGAGGGACCAAGTTTGCCCATGCCTGATGTAGATGCATCTCCCCTTACTTTTCTGAATCACTTAACTGGCTGAGGGGAAAAAGGAATGGGCGTGAGGCTTTTAGAAATGATGGGAGTTGCAGTCCAAAACTCCTGGAGGGAAGACCTGATGTAGAGCCAGAATCGGAGGAGCGCGCGCGGGGGGGGGGGGGGTGTTCTTTGACAAAGTTTTCCCCCTCCAGAATATCATCTCCAAATCTCCTCTTCCTCCTGAATCTTCTCTAAAGAGAAAGGGGAGGCTTTTGGGTGGGCAGCTTTGCTTAAGCTTCGAAGGGTCCCTGAGTAAGTCCACTGAAGGAGGGTCAACCGTGGCCCTGCTTTGGGGCGGGGGAATCTCTTTTGCGCCCCCTTCCCTCTTACCCAAAGCTTCTACGACGATTGAATTCGGTTTGGCAAAGTTTTCTCCCTCCTGAATCTGAGAAAGGGGAGGCTTTTGGAGGGTGGGCAGCTTTGCTTTCGGAGCGGATGGCTTGGCTTCGATGGGTCCCAGAGGAAGGCAATAGGGACTGAAGGAGGGGAGACCCTGCTTTGGGGTTCTTTCGTGTCCTCTCCTTGGTGCCTAAAGCTTCTGCGACGGTTGGGTTTGGTTTTGCAAAGTTTTCTCCTTCTTGAATCTCTCTAAAGGTTGAGAAAAGGGGAAGGCTTTTGGGGTCTTGTACTGGGGATACCTTTCCCTTGACAAAGTAGGATAGAAGACCAAGGTCCCTTTCGTCTATTCCTCCTCCTCGTTGGCTCTCTTCTTGCAGATCCAAAGGTTATGGGATGGCTTAGTTTTGCAAAGTTTTCTCCCTCTTGAATGTAAAAGGGTAGACTTTTCCGATAGGGATGACTTTGCCCTCGACGGATCCTCGAGGAAAGCAACGAGATTGATGCCGCTGACTCGGTGTGTGCGTGTTTGTTGGGGGGAAAAGTTGTCGCGCCTTGGCTTTGGGATGCCGCAGGGAAAGTGTGGTGGGGCGGGCTCCAGGTTGGACTGGTTGGCTGCGGGCGGCGGGACGTTGATTGGCAGCTCAAAGGCGCTGAGCATCAAGGGTGGTCGCTGAGAAAGAGAAGAAGGGACCGAGGAGGACTGATCAAAGAGAAAAGGTCCCCCTGCTCTTCCCTCTTCACCTCTTTACCTGGCAGCCGGGCGGGC
The DNA here is from genome assembly GCF_037176765.1 of Anolis sagrei. Taxonomy (NCBI): domain Eukaryota; kingdom Metazoa; phylum Chordata; class Lepidosauria; order Squamata; family Anolidae; genus Anolis; species Anolis sagrei. The sequence continues at coordinate 104,186,770 of NC_090026.1, read as the reverse complement.
AAAGGAGGGAAAGCCCCAACGAGGCAGGCAGGGAGGGAATGCCAGGATGCCAGGGAGATTGAGAAGGAAGGTGGGGATTGTCAGACCAAAAGCAGAAAGGAGGAAACCCCAGGGCATCCAGATTTTCCATATAATAAAAGGTGACGTTTGTGGAGCACAATGAAGCAGAGTTCGACCTCACATGGAACATGAGGCTTCTTTGAAACTGGGTTGTTGTGAGTTTTCCAGGCTGTATTGCCATGTTCCAGAAGCATTCTCCCCTGACGTTTCGCTTGCATCTATGACAGGCATCCTCAGAGGCTGTGAGGTCTGTTGGAAACTAGGCAAGTGAGGTTTATATATCTGTGGGATGTCCACGGTGGGAGAAAGAACTCTTGTTTGTTTGAGGCAAGTGTGAATGTTGCCATTGACCACCTTGATTAGCATTGAATGGCCTTACAGCTTCAAGGTCTGGCTGCTTACTGCCTGGTTCTGGAACATGGCCATACATGACCCAGTGATTCCAGCCATGAAAGCCTTTGATAGCACTTCTTTGAAATGTTTCTCATCCTAGTTGAGCATCTCTTTGTGGAATTCCAAAATCTGAAATTCTCCCCATGGATGACCCAGACAGTGACACTTTTGCTTCCTGGTGGTTCTGTGTAATCAAACTTTGTTTTGGCTACAAAATTATTTTAAAATATTGCATGAAATTACCTGTGACCTATATGTAGAGGGTATTTATTTATTTATTTATTTATTTATCTATCTATCTATCATGTCAGAAGCAAACCGAGGATACAGTTGTAATGTATTTAAAAATAAAGTTTAGAAAGTTGGCATTATACTAAATGCCTTTTGACCAGAAGCTGGCCACTTGGAGTGCCTCTGGTGTTGCTATAAGAAGATCCTCCATTGTGCATGACACAGGGCTCAGACTGCATTGTAATAGGTGGTCTGTGGTTTGCTCTTCTCCACACTAGCATGTCATGGGCTCCACTTTGTGGCCCCATTTCTTAAGGTTGGCTCCGCATCTCGAGGTGCCAGAGCACAGCACCTTCCAAGTCATCCAGTCATCTGTGTGCCCAGGGGGCGTCTCTTACCCAGTATCTGAGGTTCTGGGTTTTAGGTTGAGGTTCTGGGTTTTAGCCTGCCACTTTTGGACTCTTGCTTGCTGATATATTTCTACAAGTATCTCTAGCTCTTAGAAAACTATTTCTTGATTTAAGGCATTGGCATGCTGGCTAATATCTGAACAGGGGATGGGCCGGAGATGTCACTGCCTTGTCCTTTTATTATTGGCTGCTACTTCCCAGTGATGCAAAACCTACTAAACAGTATAATTTCTCCAGTGGTGTAGGGGATAGACATCCTGTGATAATGCAGCATGTCTCATTAAGAGCTGCATGTATAAATACGGTGTATAAGAAATATAAATTATTTTTATATTTTTCATGAAAATGAACAAAATCTGGCTACCACTATTTTTTAAAAACTCTAAAATCAGAATAGTAAATAAAGAACAACACTCAGAAAATGGGAATTCCAGACAGAAAACAATCAGAGCCAGCGAACCCCTCCCAACAAAGGATTCCCCCGGCAGGAAGCAGTCAGGCTTTGAAGCTGCAGTTCTATTCAGTGCTAATAAAACTGGCCAATGGCAACATCCACACTATTTTTTAAAGTGTTATTCTTTACTTACTGTCCTGATTTTATATTTTTTCATTCTGGTAGCCAGATTTTGTTCATTTTCATGGTTTCCTCCTTTCTGTTGAAATTGTTCATATGCTTGTGGATTTCAATGGCTTCATTTGAAATGCTTCTGGAACATGGCCATACAGCCCGGAATACTCACAGCAATCCAATTATATATGTACATATACTACTCTGTGAGCAGAACTGTGGTATTAAGCGTCATTTAGTTCCAATAACTTGGTAAACATGAAAATAGTGAAGTGAAAATTCACTGTATACATTCTTAAGTCACTGCATTGCCTTCTAAGAACGTTTGAAATACATGCTACGCTGTTTTTTCTCTCTTTGAAAACTGCCACACTCCTCATTCAGTATTGACATTGTGCCCTGCATCCTGCTGGTCCCTTTCAATTAAACACTGAATCTGTTGTTAAGTGGTAAGCCCACATTTAGTTACATCCTACTGATTGAGTGAAGTCTGTTTTAGTTGGGACTGAGAACGGGATTTGGCTCTTTAGCTCTATGTATTTCTTGAATCCCAGAAAAACAAAACTTTTAGAAACAATGCACTTTATTTATTTGTGTATTTTAGGGCTAGGAGACAAGAGCTCCCTCGAGTAGCTCAACAGATACACAGTGGGAAAAGTACAAACCTTATACACAATGCATATGCCATGACAGCTAGTGTTATGCAATGGTTTCTATGCTGGACTAGTATTCTAGAAGATCAGGAGTTGAATTTATTTTGGCCATGGAGACCCACTGGGTGACCTTGGGCAAGTCACTCTCTTTCAGCCTTAGAAGAAGGTAATGTCAAATCTCCTCTGACTAAAGCCTACCAGGAGAACCCTATGCTAAGTTCACTTAGGGTCACCATGTATCAGAAATGACTTGAAGGCACACAGCAACATACATATCCCATGAAACGGTCAGTATAGCTTGGCAGGGCATATATTACATTTGTTTTGAATTACCCCCCATGTAGTATTCCTTTGGCCCAAAGCAACTGAATTTGGAGCTGTTCTATTCACTGAAGCTAAAAGCCATACAATTACCATCTCTGCACATGAAACTTTACAATGGACAGATCTGTCAGGTCCTTACCTCAAGGGTTTTACAATCTAAAAGTAGACACAAGGGAAAGAACAGATAAAGGGAAGAAATGTGGAGACAGGGAAAGAGTATGTGATCTTTTATATATTACCCTTATTTAAAAATGAATAAAAAGGGGTTTTACATTACAATGTGAATGGTCACTGACTGTGTTCACATTTCCCAGTTCTTGTTACAAAGAGGCTGTGTTATCCTACTGTTCTAGGCCAGCTTTCCACAGCTTGCTTTCCAGATTCATTAAATATGACTCCCATAATACCATGTTGGGAAGATGGATGTTAAATACATTTATGGAGTTCCTGATTGAGGAAAGCTGGTTCAGGTATTTTGTACCAACCTTCAAAGAATAGTTGCATCAGGATTAGATGGAGATTGTAGAATAAGACAACAAGGATTTGGGCTGGGTGGGTCCTTAAACCATGTTGAGCTGCAGATCCTGCTTTCCCTTCTCCACAACTATTATTTAAAGCAGTGGTTCCCAAACTTTGACCAGGAACCACTCTCCAACATTAGTACCAAAAGGGTTATGAATCAGTTTTTGGTCAATTTTAGATTTGGTTTGGTTATTTGGTGTGCTGATTTAGAAAATTGCATTGGATAGACCCCATCCTTTTTTCGCCAAGTTGGCGACAATGCAGCAGCAACCCCGCTAACACCAATGGGGCCGAAATTAAAATCTGCTGCAATCCTTGGCTTGCAGCTCTTATTTTGCTGCAATTGAAACAGGAAACCTTCCCGTCTCACTCAGGGCACCTGAGAAACTGAAAAAGACCTGAAACCGCGCTGTAGAGTCTTACCATCGCTACTGCGGCCTACAATCGAGCTGCTCCTGGATGGCGTCTTAACAGCTTGTAGGCCTTGTTTTCCCTCCTGGGCCCTTCCATCGCCCGAGCTGGGTCCCCTCAAGCCGTGGCTGCTTTCATCCACCACACCCATCTAGGGAGGGGGCGAAGGGACAAATAGTCGGCTGCTCTGTGGTGGCCCCCCGACTCTGGAACTCTCTCCCCAAGGACATCAGACAAGCCCCAACGTTGGCAGTCTTTAGGAAGAGCCTGAAGACCTGGCTGTTCCAGTGTGCCTTTCCAGAATAGGAAACTCCTGGCATCATGTCCCAATTGCACTTTGTTAGAGATTTAGGATTGTCTGCACATTGCATCTACCTCCAAAAAACCTCTACATATCACCTGTCAAGTCCAGCACTTTTTAAATTTTGTCTATTACATTTGTCCCAGCCTTTAGGTTTTAAATGTGTCATGGTGTCATTGTTTTTAGTGTTTTATTGTTTTGTTTGATGTTTTATTATTTGCTTATGAGTTTTACTGTTGTATTTGTATGCTGTTGTTTGTTGGTGGCCTTGGCCTTTGTAAGCCGCATCAAGTCCTTCGGGAGATTTTGCGGGGTATAAATAAAGATAATAATAATAATAATAATAATAATAATAATAATAATAGTGTCTGATACATCCAGTAGTTGCCATCTGCTCACCCACAGAAAACCATATTTAATAATCTAGAGCTGATGTGTTCTATTCAATGCAATGTTCTGAATCAGCACCCCAAATAACCCCAGGAACAGGTCTACTGTCGAATATGTCAAGGTGCCCCCATCTCCAGGGACCACATGGAACAGCTCTGTTCAGGGGGAGGGAGGCGAAGGAGAAGTAGCAGTCAGGAGACTTGTTGTCGTGCCTTTCGTGGGTAGTCAGCCTCTCCCTTCTTGACATCCCAGTTGCCTCGGCACTATAAGATGGTTTTGTGAGACCAGTCACTCTCATTACAATGGTGTAGTAACGGTGAGGGTGTGGACCATATTTTAGTTCTTGGGGACCACTTGTTATCCACAGACCACAGGTTGGGAACCACTGATTTAAAGAATGTTAAAATAGCTTATTAAATGTTTACATGTTTCTAACATCACTTATAATTTGGTCCTCAGAACCTTTGAGAGCGACTTAAAGAATAAGATACATGAATGCTAAAGCTGTGTTTCTATATGTATATATATATCTGAGAGCACTGTAAGTTTGTCAATTGTGTGTTTTTGTTTGAGAAGGAGACACTGTGCTTGGACCAAAGCTGCTTATTCGGCTTTGGAGGACATCTCAGAGATCATTGGGGTTTAACTTTTGGCCAACAAGCATAGAATTCCTCTGTTAGTATTGGATTCTATTTTTCAGTGATAATTGGAAAAATAACATCTGTTTCTTTGTTTGGAGAGGATGCAGTACCAAGCCAGTATGTTTGTAATATTTAGAGTGAGCTTAAGACAAACTTTCTTGAGAAATCAACCAGAATAACTTCTGCCTTTCTTATTTTGAAAACGTGAAAGCTGATTTTAAAGATGTTTGAAAGCTGGGCTTTTGGAAGGATAGAAAAATCCCTGTGGTAGCTTGCATGCAAAAGTCAAGAAATTTAAAATGTCAGCGTGATCTGAAAATGTGCCTCCAACCATATGGTCTTTCTCTCTCTTTCTCTGTATACATCTCTGTTTCCTACACTGTTGTTCATGTGACACTGCATCATGAACACAATGTAAAATATGCTCGGAAGTTTTGCATTAATTAACAAGCTATCTTCAATATGTTTCTTTTCTCAATCACTTTATTGTAATATCAAAATTCCGACCGTATTTGGAAAAATCTTGATTAATCTTGTTGAAAACAAGGGGGATGTGATGATACGGCACATTTAGTTTGAACTTAAGGCTTTAAAAATCACTTGAAATGATTACAGGTTTCTTTGGAAATCATGAATATTCTCTCTCGGTAACTGAACCATTAATATTCCAGAAAGAGAGGGAGAGGGAGTGAATAAGAGAGGGAAACCGGTGAAAGAGAAAGAGAAGTAAGTCCCATGGTTTTTAGTGCGGTTTAATACCACATAGATAAATGTAGACTTTAGCCTCAAGATTCCTTTAGGACATTTTTACAATACAGGGGACCTCATGCATTACTCTGTGTAGGTTTTAATGTGAAATGTGTACCTTTCCATATTTAAAGTGCTCTCTATTAACAAACCATGAAATGTCAGCAGGCTTGTGGCAATGCTTTCAGATATGAGAACAGTAGTGAATATTTTAAACACCTTTATGAAATTTCATGGCTCTGTGAACAAAGATTTCTCCAACTGGATATTTGTGTGTCACTTTGACTCCGTGTCAATGTTGATATGCTTTGCTGTAACGTCGTGGCCCAAATCCTTATGTTATGAGTTCTCAATTCCTCCCACTTGCAGAACACTTATTTGTGGAAAGAAATAAACATTTATGCTTTTTGCATAATCATTATTTGAAATAATTTACATATTGTACACACTTTTGTATTCATAGATCTCTATCCTATTTCTTAGGGATTCCACATACATCATGATTTATCAAATGAGTTTTATACAGTGGGGGAATTTATGTTAGACAGAGGTAAGCTTAGCTGTAAAAGCTATGTGCAATGGATAGATAGTATCCTTGAAGTGACTGGCTTGACCTTGAAGGAGCTGGGGGTGGCGATGACCAACAGGGAGCTCTGGCATGGGCTGGTCCATGAGGTCACGAAGATTTGGAAGCAACTGAATAAATAAACAACAACAAGCATCCTGTTATTGAACTTTAAACCTAACACCTTCATTTATTGGTTTGATATATTTATGATCCATTTTCATCCTGTTATGGATGTTTGTCCCAGCCCCAAACTTGCCAGCCCCAAATGTACTTAACACCAAGAAGTGGCTGCACCACATGCTTTCAGATCATGACCTAGGACTGGAACATGTTTTATGATTGCAGGCTGAAAAGAAAGAATAAAACTCATAACCACATACAAATGGTGAAACAGCAGAGTAAAAAGTCCATATATAAATTATAGCACATAACACACAGCAGATTAAAAGCATACACAGACTGCACTGGCATATAACATTAAATAATGATTTACTGTCATGCCAGCAAGCCTAGCGAACCTCAGACTCACACACTTCAATTCCTCTTTCCTCCTCAGATTTGGCCACAAAAAGGAGGTTTTTACTTGTTACTTTTACTTATTTACTTCTGATTTCAATTAAGTAGGTCGAGCTATTGCTCTGATTTGGATGTAGCTACTGCGACGTCTTCCAAAACTAAACTATCCCTGGTTAGTTTAATTAAAATAAAACAACTTTAACTGTAGATTTTGAAGCTAATTTATCTTAAACTTAACATAATCTATGGCTGGGGTTGTTTTATTTATTTAATGTAATTTAAAAATTTATATTCTGCCATTCACACCCCGAAGGGGACTCAGGGAGGAGCACAACATATAAATGGCAAACATTCAATGCCAGGACATAAAATAAACTGTAAACATACAAAAACACTAAAATCAGTTATCTCCAGTCATCCACATTGAATCCGGTCAGCTGGCTATGGTTTCTATGCTGCCTTATTGCACTTGGTCCAAAAGTCTTGGTCCCACAGCCAGGTTTTTACCATGTTTCTGAAGGACAGGAGGAAGGAGGCTGATCTAATCTCACCAGGAAGGGAGTTCCATAGCCAGGGGGCAATCACTGAGAAGGCCCTCTCATACCTGCCAGTCATGCCTGTGATAGTGGCGGGATGGAGAGCAGGGCCTCTGCAGAAGACCTAGTACTATATTAGATACAATATAATGACCTGGCTTCTGCTGCTTAGATCTATTGAATCAACTGTTGAATGATGAGTTTCTAAATGGATAATGTCCACTGTTTCAATGAGTCCATTCCAGTCAGGACTGTGAAGCCATAATGTCTGGATTGAGACTTAACCAGTGGATTGGATATACAGGGAAGAAGATCACCTAAAATATTTTAAAAACTTTCTAAGGAAGTGGTGAGTCTTTATTTCTGAAGTCATTTAGGCAGACACTGGAAAGTCATGTCAGAAGGAAGCAGAAACATATGATCTGGGGTTGAGTAGACCACATGTCTATGTAATCCATTATTCTGTTCCCATGCTGACCAACCTGTGGGATGCCTATTGGAAGCCAAGACACAAAGAAAAGCACAAGAGAGCTTCTACTAACTCATGTTCCCAGGTATTTTGTAAGGCATGCTTCTGGAAATTCATGGAGCTCCATTAATAGAAATATAGGTGACCTTCCTTTCTTTGAATCTATCTAATCCCATTTTAAGCCATTCAAGTTGGTAGTCAAATAGGACTTCTTCATGGTCACTACTGTATCTGACCTCATGCAAATAGCAGTCAGTTTTCATATTATGAGTTCACTTACCAGATGGACTGACAAAAATAAAGATGGTTCAACATTTCAGGCATTCATTTGCAGAGAATGAATATGTATGGGGGTGGGGGCAAAGGTAGGCTCTGCTCTCCATCTGTGCCTATTGATTATAAAATATGTAGGTTGCCTTGCATGTATCCTGGAGCCTATTATTACAATGCCATTGCTAAATTTCAACTTTCATTGTATGCAAATGAATGGATATAACTAGGTATCAGAATGCACTGCTATGAGAACTTACGCCTTGTCTCCATAAACAAGATTTTATAAGTCTATGTCATGCATCTTCAGTGTCAGATTTAAAACAAAGTAGAAGTGAAGAATTCCTTTAAAATGTATTTTTGAAATATGTATATTTTTGAAATCTCGAAAAGCAAAGATAATTTTTGTGACTGGTGTTTTTAATTATCAATGAGTTTCTAACAAAATACATTCAGTGCTTTAAATTCACACATGGAGAAACACACACAAATGCACAGCTATCTTGCACAACCACCAGTTCTTATTGAATTAATTTGTTTTAGGACACAACATTTTTCATGTAAGTGATGTACTTTTGAATATGATAAATTAATAAAAATAAGGTGATCCTCAGGTGATCCCATCTGAAATCTTTGTAAGCCATTTTCTTACATTGTGCCAGAAAGAAGACCACAAGACTAGAACAGATATTAAACAAGCAACCTCTCATGATAGTAGGTTGTACTGCTGCCCAAACAGGAGGTCCAACTACAGCTGGCCTTCTACATTTGCAGGTTTAACTTTTGTGGATCTTATTACTTATGAATTTGATTAATTTGTTCTTTCTAGGAATCTCCACTGGAAGTTGAGTTGGAAGGTCTAAAGCAGTGGTTCCCAACCTTTTTTATTTGACCAGGGACCACTTGAGCATGGACCATTTGAGCAGGAACCACTTTGATCAGGGAACACTCTCCAACATTAGTACCAAAGGGTTATGAATCAGTTTTTGGTCAACTTTTGATTCAGTTTGGTTATTTGGGGTTCTGATTCCGAAAATGGCCACATGTATCCTAGAACCTATTTCTGATACAGAACATATGTCATCTAGTAGTCGCCATCTGCTTGCCCACAGAAAACCATATTTAATAATGTAGACCTGATGTGGTAGTAATAATCTTTCATAGGTAGTCAGCCTCTCCCATCCTGACATCCCCGTTTCCTCGGCACTATGAGGGTTTTGTGAGACCAGTCACTCTTATGCCGTGTGTTTTTGAGGCAATGGTGTATGGTCCACAGACAACAGGTTGGGAACCACTGGTCTGAGAGAACATTTCTTTAATCATTTGCAGGTCATCCAACACCATTCAATGATCAACTTCTAGTAGATGTTGACCTCAGAGTCAGGTTGAAGGACCTAGAGAGGTGTTTTTTGGGGGTGCAAAAATGTGTTTTTAATTCATTTTTTCACTTTTCTAGGGTCCCACATCTATAACCCCAATGAAAGTGGAAGGCTGACCATATTACTGTGTATGACTGAAAATAGGCATGTGCCTCACACAGAGATTCAGTAGTCATATCTCCCATGATAGATGGATGCTTTAGGTTTTTTTTAATATCACTCTCAGAATCACAGGTGCAGGGTTTGGCCATAATCCATTGGGCTGATAAGTGTTTTGTTCCACCATCATTGTCCTATTTTCTGTTTCCAAGTCAAGCTCTTACAAGCTTTCCCCACCTTTGTTGACTTCCTGCAGACACATTCTAATTTGTATACCCTGCTTCACTTCAAGTTTGACCAAAGCAAAATAAAGTTGCACCATTTCATCTTGCAACATGGACATTCAAGCATGCACAAGATGCTGTCCTTAACTAAATTGGCATTTATTTGTACAGTATAGTTGAGGATTGGATGCTCTGATTATCTCTGGCTCTTCCATATCTCATACAGAGGCATTTCTCATTACTTCCTGAAGTTGAATATGCCAGGAAATGAGGCTAGGGTCTTCAGCATGCAAATACATGGTATTTCTGGCATATTGACTTGCTTGCCACTGAATCCATGACAAATGATACTTCCAGGAATTCATTGACACTGGTCAATGATTTAAAATGAAGGCTGCTTCTTATGCATTGATCTATGCCCCTTGTTGGCACCCAGTTTGGGAATTGCTGGCTGAGATGAGGGCTCTGGTACACTGCGTGCTTTAACAAAACCGTTACTCACTATGAGGATTGAGTAGCTAATGCCAAGGCTGGTATAAATCAGAAAACTCTTAAACTGATGATTGAAGGAAATCATAAAAAATGCTGAGTTTTATGAATAGAGCCAGAAGCTGTGCCATCCTGAGAGAGAAATATTTTGCCCAAGCGGTACATTTCAGATGCTTCACTTTGTCCTTCCAATTTTTTGTGGAATAACAAATGCTCTTTGAGGATCCAAGACACCACCTTGTTCAACGAAATATGTCCTAAATGCAAAAATCCAGCATTTACAAGGGATTTGTAAAGCTCTGTGAGGAATACTTATAACTGCAAATAAATCATATTGATCACTAAATTGTCTGGGGCCACCAGCATCTTTTTTTCTTTTATCTGCAATTGATACATTGAATACTCGAATGCTCCAAATGCTTGAATCCAGCCTTTACCGATTATCTCTGCAGAGGCAAATTTGGACTTGATTTGGGTCCTGCGGTAGCGCTGATGACTCAGCAGATGTTCTCTTTGCGGAAGCAAATTTGGACTTGATTTGGGTCCTGCAATGGTGCTGATGACTCAGCAGATGGCTCCCTTTCTTCTCATCTGTTTTGATCTAGTGCTGCTGGGTCGCTGGAGGCTTTTCAGCTGAGACTTAAAACAAAGTCAGTTTTAGTTACAGCTACTAAAAATTACTTCGTATTTCTCCAGGTACAGGTTTCCTAAAACCCGTAAATCATGCACCAGATGGAATGTACAATCTTCTTTCACAAGGTCTTTCTCAAAACCACAGTAAAATATAATACTTTCCACTCATTCCCCCAGGTACTTATTTAGTGTTTTATTTATTGTATGTACAATATATTCCATATCAAAGACATCTTTGCTGCGCTGAGCACAAGAGGATTTCCTTACTGAAACATCTGGTGAAGGATTCATGCAATTAAATGATAGAGTGTGCAAGGATTTTGTATTGGCTGCACAAAGTTTTAATGCGCTCCGATGACTTTCAGAATATCTTAAATATGTTTTTTTTGGTTGAAGAGTGAGTACCTGGTTCCACGAGGTTTATGAGATTGGAGATCCAAGAAGTCATGGATTTAAAGAGTCATATAAGATCAGGAAGTCATATAATATAATTTAAAATCATGGAATTAAATATTGGGGGCCCAGGAAGTCCTTAGTATTTATTTATTTATTTATTTATTTATTTATGGTTTTTCTAGCCCGTGTTTCTCAGTCCTAAGGCAACTCAAGGCAAGTTACAGATTGGCAACAATTCGATGCTACACATTCATAAAAAAATACATTTAAAAACATTCTGCATAACAATATAAAAACCATATAAAAACCATTAAAAACATATAAACACCAGTGTTGCCTGAATTCTACCATATACTGAAAAGTCAAGATTTTTTTTCATTTTAAATGCTAAAACATGCATAACTGCAACTAAGCACCCCTGTTCAATGAAATTTATATGTTTGTGTGAGTGTCATACATGTATTTATTTACTATATTTATATCCTGCCTTTCTTTACCCCAGTGGGGACTCAAGATGGCTTACAGATAGGCAATAATTCAGTGGCTTCACAACAATATATAGTTGAAATACATTAAAATTAAATACATTAAAACATTACAATCAGTATAAAGCCACACAATTTGCAATTGTAATTCAGGTCATTCTAGTAGTCATTGCACATAGTTCCAGTTAATCAAATTGCACTATGCTTCTTCTCTGAAGGTTTGATCCCAGAACCACATTTTCCCTCTTTTTCTGAAGGTCAGGGGGGAGGGGGCTGATATAACATCAAGTACTGTAAATGAAATTTAAGAAGCTTGAACCTGTTTCATAGCTAAAAACACAGCAAAAGATCTTAAATATTTATTTTAAATTTTGCTGGGGGGGGGGGGGAGTTCCAGAGCCAAGGGGCCACCACCAAGAAGGCCCTGTCTCTCGTTCACACCAGTCACGCCTGTGAAGGAGGTGGGTCTGAGAGCAGGGCCTCCCTGATGATCTTAATCTCCAAGATGATTCATAGGGGGAGATTTGTTTGGACAGGTAAGCTGGGCTGAAACCAGCTTACCTGTATGTATTTGTGTATGCGTATGTATGTGTTAATATAGATAGGATTGGACCACAGTCATCTTACCTCTTCAGCAATGCAAGTGACTATGGCAAGCACTTTCAAGAATGAAAATATTTTGATTAGAACTGATTCTATTTGAGCAAGAAGCTTGTAAAGCATCTTCTCAGTTCCAGTTATAAGTTAGGAAAATGGGGTGTTCTACAATACAACAAAATTTAAGAACCACAAAGCTACTTACATCTTATTCCTTTTGGATTGACTCTATAACTTGCACTGAAAAAAACATATCCAGTGGGGAAAAAATACGGAATCAAAAAATGATTAATGGAACCATGACACAAACAGAAAATGAAGGAAAAGGAAGTACAGATACCAAGTTTTTTTAAGCACCAACCATTGATGGCTAGTGGCTTCCATAGCAATGGGGTAGTACATTTTCTCCAGTTCAGTGAGGCAGCTATCCAAGATCTGAACTTTATCTTCAAAGTAGATTTAGTATCTTGGCCAGTTCATTTAAAACCTAGCACAGTGATTCCCAACCTTCCTAATTCAACGACCCCTTAATACAGTTCCTTATGTTGTGTTGGCCTCCAAACATAAAATTATTTGTTTGCTACTTCATTTTGCTACTGTTATGAATCATAATGTAAATATCTGATACGCAGGATGTATTTTCATTCTCTGGATCAAATTTGGCATAAATACCCTATATGCCCAAATTTGAATACTGATGAGGTTGGGGGTGGAGGGAATTGATTTTGTCATTTGGGAGTTGCTGGGATTTATAGTTACAATCAGAGAGCATTCCGAATTCCACCAGCAATGGAATTGGACCAACCTTGGAACAGAGAATGCCCATGACCAACAGAAAATACTGGAAGGGTTTGGTGGGCATTGGCCTTGAATTTTGGAGTTGTAGTTCACCTACATCCAGAAAGCACTGTGGACTCAAACAATGATGGATCTGGACCAAACTTGGCACAAATACCCAATATGCCCAAATGTGAACACTGGTGGAGTTTGGGGAAAATAGACCTTGACATTTGGGAGTTGTAGTTGCTGGGATTTATAGTTCACCTACAATCAAAGAGCATTATGAATCCCACTAATGATAGAATTGGGCCAAATTTCCCACACAGAACCCCCATGACCAACAGAAAATCCTGTTTTCTGGTGGTCTTTGGCAACCCCTCTGACATCCCCTCACAAACCCTCCTGACCCCCAGGTTGAGAAAAACTGACCTAACACAAAGTCACTGTCATTCTGGAACCACTGGCCAACAAAAGACCCACTTATTTTCTTGCAACCACACACGTGTCAAACCATGTATGGACAGACAGGACAGAGCCATACAGAACAGAAAGGATTATGTTGTGTTGACGTCCAGCTTTTTGGCGCCTTGGATGTTGTGCTCAAATTCAGCCAAAAGGGGGTGCTGTCGCTCCATCCTCTCTGACGAAGAGCCATTAGGACTTCCTTCTTCCTTTTGGTCGCCAGGCATTTTTTGATATTTTTCTTTATGGTGTCGTAAAATACCTCCCCTGCTTGTCTTAGTGGTACCTAATTTCTCTACTTATAGCTCAAGCTGTTTTTGAACTGCTTAGGTAAACAGTGAGCTGGGTAACAGTTGGGTGCTCATGCCAATCCAGGACTTTGAACTGGGAACCATTCGGTTGGTAGATCTTATCATTTCTGGTGATTTGCCAGCTGTGCTAAATCCTGGCCCTGCTAACAGTCCACTTATAACACAATTACAACAGCAAAGTATAAAAACAACATTAGAACTGTATCAAACCAAACTCAACAACCAAGATATCACTGCTTTAGACATGTTGGTAGCATAAGATAATATAAGATCTTTTTTTTTTTGTTCTTCTCCCCGCTCTCTCTTCATTTGCAAAATTTTGCCTGATGGTGATATCTGGGGATATTGAAATTTTACACAGAAGATTTTACTTCCTTTGGCCTAATGAAGTCATTACCTTAATCCTGTATCGATTTAAGATTTTGTTTCATGGTCAACATAGCTGCCATTACTTTTTATATGTTTCAATATATGCTGTATGAGGTGTAAACAGATTTTGTAGGAACCCTGGATTTGTTTGCTGGGAGTTTCTCTCTCTTTCAAGCCCTCCATGCATTTCAGGCATATGTTAAAATATGAGTTCTCTAGTGGTTCCATTAAGTTAGCTAGTAAGTTTGGCTGGTGAAAGAAACATATTCTTGTGGCATTACAAAAAGGGAGGGAAGACAAAAGCAAAAATGATTTTACGAATGCAGCGAATAAATAAATAAAACTGACCATTATTCACAGGCATCAAAGCAATATGTAACATTATGAAAATGAATAGTTCCATTTTGGAATAACCCTGTTACTATGACCATTGTTCAGTTCCATTTCTTCTAATTAGGAATGTTTTATCCCTGAGATAAATTGCCTATGAAAGCTTCTTCACAAAATGACAAATAAGTTAAAGCTTTTAAAGGTGTGCAGGTTTTTTTGCATTCATTTTGGTTTTTTGAATGAGCTACAACCTTTTTTCATTGAGTTGGTTTTTCATTAGTAATGCTTCTAAGAGCGTTTGTTATGCCCACATCTTCCATTTCTTCTTGCTCCTTTGGAGAACTTTGTTATAAATCAGCACTGTGTTCCCTGGTAGAAGAGAATCAGCTTTTCCTTGCAATATTGTAGTTCATTTGCATGAAAATGCTGCTCTGTAGTGTGAATGTTCCCCATGTTCTAAGAGTGCCATTAGAAGCGAATCAATGAAAATGCAAACAATTTATATTCATAAAGTATAAATTCACTTCTTTCTCTTGAATTTCATTTTAATTAAGACATATTTTGATCTTTTTTCTTTGATTTTGGAATTAATCATTCTTACTGTAAAGTAATGCATTTATTAATTTATCGCGTCAGAAGCGAATTGGGAATACAGTTATAATGTACAGAAAAACCACAAACAAAATTAAAACTTGGCATTATACTAAATTTCCTTTGACCAGAAGCTGGCCACTTGGTATTGCTGTGAGAAGATCCTCAATTGTGCATGTGGCAGGGCTCAAACTGCATTGTAGTCGGTGGCCTGTGGTTTGCTCTTCTCCACACTCACATGTTGTGGACTCCACTTTGTAGTCCCATTTCTTAAGGTTGGCTCTGCATCTTGTGGTACCAAAGCGCAATCTGTTCAGCACCTTCCATGTTGCCCAGCCTTCTGTATGCCCAGGAGGGAGTTTCTCATCTAGTATCAGCTACTGATTAAGCTTCCGGGTTTTAGCCTGCCACTTTTGGACTCTTGCATGCTGAGGTGTTCCTGTGAGTATCTTTGTAGATCTTAGGAAGCTGTTTCTTGATGTAAGACATTGGCATGCTGGCTGATATCCAAACAGAGGATGGGCCGGAGATGTCAATGCCTTAGTACTGTCATTACAGGCTGTTACTTCCCAGGAAATGTCAGGTGGCGTGATACCATCTAAACAGTATAATTTCTCCAATGACATAGGGCATAGACATCCTGTAATAATGTGGCATTCCTCATTAAGAGCCACATCCACTGTTTTAACATGGTGAGATGTATTCCACACTGGACATGCATATTCAGAAGCAAAGTAATCAAGCACAAGGGCAGATGTCTTCACTATGTCTGGTTGTGATCATTAGAGAAGCCTCCCTGCAGGATAGTAACACACCCGGGCATCTCCTGGGCAATGTTCTTGTAGACGGCCGATTCTCCCACACCAGAAGTGACTTGCAGCATGCAACTGAAATAATGCATAAAGTCTGACTAAAATACAATACTTGTTCTATGGATAGCAAAACCTACTAAAGGATATCCAAGAGCATGTATGCTTGCATTCTGCTCTGTAGAACATTTTGAGCCATTGGGCAGAGGATTGCAATATGTTCCGAAGAAGGTTTATAGAATTACAGCCTAACACTGCACTGTCTTTTTACTTGAAACAAATTCCACTGAATTGACCCACAGATATGTGGGCATAGGATTGTAGCTTTAGTATATCTTGGTAGTCTTAGATCTTCTTTGGGATCTTGTCAAAATGTTATACTTACATTACATAGTCATAATTATTGGCTGGATTAGGAAATGGTCTGGCATGGAGAACTGTATACATTAATCAGCTGCATTTTCGTAAAGATTCCTTTATTTGTTCAATTGTAATACAGTCTATCTAGAGAATATGGAATGAATGTGTGTTCCATTTGCACTCAGTTCAGAATGAATCTGAGAAGTGCTTCTCATGTTGATAAGTCAAAGTGTTAGCTTCAAATCAGAAGTGCGGTATGGTGTACATTTCCAGTTGTAGCTAAAGAAAGGCTAGTTATCATGTGCTCACCCAGGATGTCCCTGTGTAAATAGCAGGGTTAAGACAAAAATGTCATGTTGCTGACCTCAAAAAATAAAACAAAGGAATTCTCCATTTATTTATTTATTTATTTATTTATTTGTATACCACTGTTCTCAGCCCATAGGCGACTCACAGCGGTTAACAACAAACAGAAAAATACAGTACATGGTATTTTATAGTTAAACCAAAATCTGTCTTTAGTGTAAGCCCTGAAACTACATCTTTTTCTTTCTTTTTATTCTCTTACAAAAGAGATTTCCTGTGGTATGTGCAGTGGTATTACCTTGTATATTATACCTTATATTTGCATAAACTGTTATGTAAGGTTTTGTTTTCTAATTTTGGTTATATTAGATTGGAAACAACAAATGAAATCAATTTACTGAAGAAAAGAATAAATATGGGTTATTAGTCCACTGGAAGGACGAAGAAGTTGTTCCAACTGTGAGGATCCTTCCTTCCAAAAATAAGTGATTACTAAGTTTAAATAACTTGGTAGCCATGCATTTGTCTCTTTCCATGGACTGAAACTCATCTTGACTGCTTTAATTCCCCCAGCTGTGGAGATCAAAGCACAGCTGAAAATGAACTCCCATAGTATACCAAGAAGAGTCAACATGCAGCATAGGCCCCTTCCACACAGTTGTATAAAATCCACTTTGGACTGGATTATATGGCAGTATGGAATCAGATAATAATAACACTTTATATTCTGCTCTATCTCCCCAAGGGGACTCAAGGCAGATCACAGTACACATCCATGCAAACATTCAATGCTGGTTTGGATAGACAATACAGAGACAGACAAAACAGAAAGGAGGTATGTTTTGTCAAAGTTCAGCTTTTTGGCACCTTGGAAGGTTGTGCTCGAATCCAGCCACAGGGAGGAGCTGTCACTCCATCCTCTATGACAAAGCGCCATCAGGACTTCTTCCTTCCTTTTGTTTTAGCAGTACCTAATTTCTCTAATTACAGCTCAAGCTGTTTTTGAACTGCTTAGGTCTACAGTAAGCTGGGCTGACAGTCAGCAGCTCATGCCAACCTGGGGCTTCAAACTGGCAACCTTTTGGTTGGTAGATCTTATAATTGCTGGTGATTTACCAGTTGTGCTAAAGCCCGGCCCAATTCAAAGCAGATATTGTGGATTATCTGCCTTGATATTCTGGATTATATTGCTATGTGGAAGGGCTAATAGAATAATAGATATTTCTGTATGTTAGATCTACTCTTCGTAGCCAGCAGCCTTAGAATTATAGAATCATAGAATCATAGAGTGGAAGAGACCTCATGGGCCATCCAGTCCAACCTCCTGCCAAGAAGCAAGAAAATCACATTCAGAGCACTTCCGATAGATGGCCATCCAGCCTCTGTTTAAAAGCCTGCAAAGAAGGAGCCTCCACCATAGTCCAGGGCAGAGAGTGCCACTGCTGGACAGCTCTCACAGTTATGAAGTCTTCCTAATGTTCAGGTGGAATCTCCATTCCTGTAGTTCGAAACTATTGTTCCGCGTCCTAGTCTCCAGGGCAGCATAAAACAAGCCCTCTCCTTCCTCCCTATGACTTCCCCTCACTATGACTTCAACATTGCCTTGAAGACAATGTTTAGATTTATAAAAGTACATAAACATTGATTGCATGCATTGCCAGCCCAACTGCCAGAGTTGTCTTGGACCTCCTGCCTTGGAAGTACTTCTTCCCTTGGTTTTTCAGCCTCAGTCCTATTCCCTGATGGATGAGGAGAACTCTGAAACTGAAAGAAATACTAATCTTTCATATTATTCATTTTAAAAAAATATTGTGCCCTATTCAGTGGAATTCTTACTATCACATCCTGATCTGACATGATTAATAGTGTTTTCAGATGTAATACTAGCCAAATACAAAAGAAGCCGATTGGCTTAAATAAACAGCAGTTCTTACAGATGTCTAATATTGAAAGGATCTTTTGAGAATATGACCTTTGTGGAATCGCTGGACTGTGAATCCCCTTTAGACAACAACTACAATAAAGAAACCTTTTATTGTGTTGTCAAAAAAAGCCTCTGTTTCCCTATTAAGAAAACCAAAGTATCTATAACAGAGCTGTCCAGCGTCTCTTTGTTATCCCTTCCTATTGTAAAACTAAGTGTGTAATAAATAGAGTTGTACAGAATGTTCTTGTTCATTTTAGAAAAAAGAGGGGTAAACTGTGCAATGTTAAATTTTATGTCGGAACACTAAAAGCTACTGGTACAGCAAACTTTATAACCACAAATAATACAGTTGTTATCTTTAAAGTATAGGGGGATGTTTAAATTGTAGTGTGCTTTTCACCACCCTGCAAGTTTCTTTTCATTGCGGTAGATTTAGGAAATAGGTCAGGGATCTTTAAAAAGGTATTCTTAGCAAACTTATATAGACACTTGCCCATCACACACACTGTAATATTTCCAGATTTCTTAAAAAACAAAGGGTTCTTTCTGGTGGGTCAAATGTGTCGGGAGGTGTCAGTATTTGTTGTTGTACTCACCACTTTTTGATAAGATCCAAAGGATATTTTGCCAATCACATAAAGTTTGGGCCTATTCTACCTTCACCTTTCTACAGTTTTATGAGCCCCAAAGGTTAGATTGTTGTTTGTGACAATCAATGTGGTTGTGTCTACTTTCACCCTATTTTCAGGATGTTTCTCTCCTCTGACCTATTTCTTTTCCTCTTTGGCCTTCTTTTGATTTCTTATCTTTAAAACAGACACTTCTCTCCAAAGCCTTGGAGCTAAAGTTATAGATTCCAGTTGCTGTGCTTTCAACTTCCCCACTCAGTTTAGGAAGAATACAAAACTGATGAAGAGTGCCATCACTGTAAATTCTCCTGCATTTGAGTTCAGGAAAAAGAAAAGAAAAACAAATATAGCCCCTAGTACAGTGTTTCTCAACCTTCCTAATGCCGTGATCCCTTAATACAGTTCCTCATGTTGTGGTGACCCCAATCAAGAAATTATTTTCATTGCTACTTCATAACTCCAATTTTACTACTGTTATGAATTGTAATCTAAATATCTGATATGCAGGATGTAATTTCATTCATTGGACCAAATTTGGCACAAATACCCGATACGTGCAAATTTGAGTACTGGTAGGGTTGGGGGGAATTGATTTTGTCATTTGAGAGCTGTAGTTGCTGGGATTTATAGTTCACTTACAATCAAAGAGCATTCTGAACTCCACCAACAATGGAATTGAACCGCACACAGAACTCCCATGACCAAAAGAAAATACTGGAAGGGTTTGGTGGGCACTGACCTTGAGTTTTGGAGTTGTAGTTCATGTACATCCAGAGATTACTGTGGATTCGAACAATGATGGACCTGGACCAAACTTGGCACGAATACTCAATATGCCCAAATGTAAACACTGGTTGAATTTGGGAAAAATAGACCTTGACATTTGGGAGTTGTAGTTGCTGGGTTTTATAGTTCACCTACAATCATTCTGAACTCCACCAACAATAGGACTGGGCCAAACTTCCCACACAGAATCCCCATGACTAACAGGAAATACTGTGTTTTCTGATAGTCTTTGATGACCCCTCTGACACCCACTAGGCTGAGAAACACTGCCCTAGAATATTTTTGATTTCTTTACACACAGACCCAAGCTTTCCACACAGCTGTAAAAATCCATGTTGAACTGGATTATATGGTAGTGTGGACTCATATAATCCAGTTCAAAGCAGATATTGTGGATTTTCTGCCTTGATATCCTGGGTTACAGTATATGACTGTGTGGAAGGGCCCCTAGTGGCATAGTCGGGTGGCAGATGTATCATTGTCTCCGGTTGAAACTAAGCAGTATGCATGAAAGCTTTGATCTTTCTAAGCAAAGCAATAACGTTGCTTTACCTCTAAGCCTTTAGAGAAACTTTAAAAAATATTTTAATTTGCGGAGTAAAGGAGGAATCTGTTGCTGCTAAGCAATGTTTATTGCTGCTCCATCCAATCCTTCATTCTATCACAAGGCCATGCCACAGTTCCTTAAAAGCATTTTTGGATAGAGCAATGGCATAAAGTAGCAAGAAAGGCATGGGACAAATCAGTAGAACATTTCCAGTTTGCATAAGTAAGTTTGTATAATATATTTCTATTATGTAAATATTCAGATGGTGGGGCAAGGGAGGAGCCTTCAACCTTCCTAGTTTGTCTTCTCCTCTCCTGATGTAACATTTTTATTTTTAACATCCTTATTTTTTTTCTTGAACCTTCAAATATTCTGCACAGAAAATGATACTCTGCACAATCTTTTGCTGGGCATCAAGTAAGTCCTGAACTGCAAATAGTCTTCAAAAACTGAAAATGAAATCAATGAAAATTTATATTCCTAGATGCAATGTGTTTTGATGAGGGCAAAACTATGCTGACAAGCCATTTCTCTCTCCTCTGACATTGAAAAATAGGCTAAGATGACCTTTAGTTTCCCTCTCCCGTATTGACTCTTGTATGTGGGAGAAACATAACTGACACTCTTGATGGCAATTATACAAATTAAGTATGCTAATACAGCAGGGCTGATTTGCATAAAATGCAGAGTATCTTGCCCAAGTATTTATACGGCGGCTCAAAATAAGAACTTTGAATCAACGGAATAAATGGTTTGTGCTTAAAGGTAACCTTGGGATTTTGAAAAGTCACTTAACTGCAAGTTTATAATAACCTTTACTCCTGCTTGGAAGTGAAAGACAGAATGTTTCTAGCTGGTGCAGAAGAAGAAAGGAATTTGCTGAAGTATGGAAATAACTGAGAAAAGAGTTGAAAGATGGAACAAAATATGGAAAAACAATAGCATGTGTTCTTTATATAGAATCATAGAGTTGGAAGAGACCACATTGGCCATCTAGTCCAACCCCCTCCCATGCAGGAAAAGCACAATCAAAGTATCCCTGACAGATGGCCATCCAGCTTCTGCTTAAAAGTTTTCAAGGAAGGATCATCCACCACACTCTGAGGCAGAGAGTTCCACTGTTGAACAGCTCTTACAGTCA
Source organism: Anolis sagrei (assembly GCF_037176765.1). Lineage (NCBI taxonomy): Eukaryota > Metazoa > Chordata > Lepidosauria > Squamata > Anolidae > Anolis > Anolis sagrei. Next base: position 104,165,110 of record NC_090026.1, on the reverse strand, counting down.
AGAAGTTCTTCATAATCTTCAGATAGAATCTCCTTTCCTGTAATTTGAAGCTGTTGCTCTGAGTTCTAGTTTTAAGGGCAGCAGAAAACAAGCTTGCTCCCTTTCACATATTTATAGATGGCTACTATGTCTCCTCACAACCTTCTCTTCTGCAGGCTAAACATACCCAATTCTCGTCATAGGGCATGGTCTCCAGACCTTTGATCATTTTAGTCGCCCTCCTCTGGACACATTCCAGCTTGTCAATATCTCTTTTGAATTGTGGTGCCCAGAATTAGACACAATAATCCAGGTGAGGTCTAACCAAAGCAGAACAGAGAGGCACCATGACATCTCTTGATCTAGATACTATACCCCTTTTGATACCCATTTGAAATCCCATTGGCTTTTTAAGCTACTGCATCACACTGTTGGCTCATGTTCAACTTGTTGTCCATGAAGACTCCAAGATCTGTTTCACATGTACTGTTGTCAAGCCAGGCATCATCCATCCTGCATGTTTGCATTTCATTTTTTTCTGCCTAACTGTAGTAACTTACAATTGTCCTTGTTGAAATTCATTTTGTTATTTTTGGCCAGTTTTCTAATCTTTTAAGGTCATTTTAAATTCTAATTGTGTCCTCTGGAGAATTAGTTATCCCTCCTAATTTGGTGTCATCTGCAAACTTGATAAGCATGCCCTCTAAATCTTCATCCAAATAATTAATAAATATGTTGAACAGGTCTGGGCCCAGGACTGAACCCAGCGACACTCCACTAGTTACTAGTCCAGGATGAAGAGGAACTATTGCTGAGCTCCCTTTGGGTTTGGTTGCTTAGCCAATTACAGATCTATCTAATAGCATCTAGCCCACATCTGACTCGTTTGCTTCCAAGGAGGTCATGTGAGACTTTGTCGAAGGCCTTACTGAAATCAAGATATGCTACATCCACAGCAATCCTTGCATCTACCAAGCTTGTAACTCTATCAAAAATAGATAAGATTAGTCTGGCATGATTTGTTTTTGAGGAATCCATGTTGACTTTTAGTAATCACAGCATTCATTTCTAAGTGATTGCAGATGGCCTCCTTAATGATCTGCTTCAGAATCTGGTATTGATGTCAGACTGACTGGACGTTAATTGTTTGGGTCCTCTTTTCCCCTTCTTGAAGATAGGGACAACATTTGCCCTCCTCTAGACTGCTGGGATTTCTGTTCTCCAAGAATTCTCAAAGATACCAGTGGTTATAGACAAGTACCCAGCCTTTAAACAGCAAGAGACAAACAAACATTCAGCTTTCTACTGCACTCTAAGAAACAAGGTGTTGTCTCGAGCTAAGATGGCTTCTTGCTTTCTTCTTTGGTCACTGGAGCTCAATTGCTGTCCGTGCCCCCAGAAAGAACAGATGACCTAGCTGAAGCTGAAGCAGAATGATCAGTTCCTTAGACACCACAACAACCTCAAAGCCTTAACAACACATAGCCAGGCCTGTAGCCAGGATTTTGATTTGGGGGGGGGGGGTGAGGATCTACCCTAACAAACCTTTTGTATCATTGTCCCAATACCCCTATGCATATGGGATATACTGAGCATGGTGATCAGATCATTATATGAATAAATGTAACTGTTTAAATAATGTACCAGTAAGGCCTTCTAGTGGACCACCCTGAGAATTTGGGGGATGGGCTGAAACCCCTCAACCCCCCCCCCCCCCGGTTACATGCTTGCCCTTGAACACATGGCAGAAGCTCCTCCTCTCAAGCACAGAGCCAAAGTTCCATCCCACTTAAGGTCAGGCACACAACCGTAAACACAAGATCTCAAGCAGAATGATCAGTTCCTTAGACACCAGAACAACCTCAAAGCCTTAACAACACATTCACCACCTTATAAACAAGCACCCAGCCTTTAAAAAACAAGAGACAAACAAACACTCATCAGTTTACTGCACTCTAAGAAACAAGGCCTTGTTCTCTTTCACAGTATTGAGTGCTAAGTGGAGTGTACCTCTGCTCTAAGAGGGATGGAGAAACCAAGGCAGCACAAGGTCATTCAAGGGAGTCTGTAAAAACCTATGAGTGGTCAATCACTCTAGGGTTTAGGCATGGAAAGTGGTCTAAACAGGGCCAAATGCTAGCCACTGAAAGTTACCAAAAAGAAGACCCCGAAGAACAAGCCAAAGGTCAGGAAACTAAAGAGCAGGGAATATCACAATGCCAGAGATAGTAGAGTTGTCTTCTGCCGCTGAGAAACAGTCTTCCATGTGATCATTTATTGCCATCTCTAACACAAGACAGCTGTTCTAATTATTCCAGTGTGGACAGATAGAAGATACGCATGAACCAGATGCAGGTACTATTTCCCAAATTAATTCCACAAAAGTTTTTGCATATCTTTTCCAATGATGCATTCAAGTTTTAATATGTATCTTGGAGTTACTTATATGAAATTCATAGACCTGAATCCTATTGATCAGTTCCAACTAGATTTGAATTGGCACTTGACTCGAAAGTTGACACATGGATAAGTCCCATCAATGTAGGGTTCACCAAGACTATAAATTGATGCACTTTTGCACCACTTAAATCTAGTTTGGTAAGGCACAACTCCTATGATTCCTTAGCATGGAGCCATGGCAGTTAAACCAGGGTCAAACTGCATTATTTCTATAATGTAGATGCACATGTAGTGTGTCCTTTGTAGTTGGGACTAACACGATTCAGGCTCTAGCTCACTATCAACAGCGACTTTACTTCTTTGTCTGTTCAGATGAAATGCTTATGTTCCAGAACATTAACATATGCAAGCACCTGAGAGCAAGTTTCTTATGCCTCAAAAAAAAGTGTATGTTATTTTGAAGGACATAATTAATGGCTCATACAGAGAGATCTGTTTAGCTTGTTTCTGCTCAAGGTAAAGTACAAAATCCTGGATATTTGTTCAACTTTTCAGCCTGCCTAAATGAATTATGAATAAGAACATTAAAAGCCAGAAAGTACATCCCAAATTAATTTCATGCTCTGCTCACTTTTGGCAGTGGCCCTCAAAAACCCCTGAGTCCAAAATAGCTTCACTCAAGTCAGTGGAAGTACTCCAGAGTAAGAAACTTTGCAATCACCGCTTATACGTGTTGTTGTTCTAGAAGTTAGTAGAGAAAATAGTGTCAGTTCCTTTCCATGAGCTCATTAATTCGTTCAAATTGTGAGACTGAAATGCTATTTAGCATATTAATGCATTTTCTTAAAACTGCATAAATGCAGAAGTATTTTTAAAAAGGAAGCTTCTTCTAACCTCTAATTCATAAATATTAAAAATCCATTATAAAATACACAACTATTGACTTCCAATTTGGCGGTGGAGATGTGAGGTCCTGTCCTCACAGGTTTCTGAGGAGAGGAAGCAAAATACAGTGGTTGCTGCAAAGCAACAATTGCTAAACAGTGGAAAATCTTCCCTTGGTAAAGGGGAGTCATAGTGCACCAGCTTAAGACTCCAAAAATGACTTTAGTGTCCTAATTTGTGTGGTACACATACAGTCTGAGGGGGACCATGGAAAACCAACAAACTTGCAACAAGTTTAATTTGCAACAGTGTGCTTGCCTTGGGAACAAAGCTTCAATCAAAGCCAAACTTCCAGCAAAGAAACTAAACAGACAACAAGAAACAGCACAAGGAAGTTCTTTGAGGTAGGAGATTTAATTACAGTTAACTTTCCTTCAAATTATAATCCTACTGGCAATATAGCCACAACAGGAATATACGTTTAACTGTTCCAGAACAGAAGACGACAAACCTTTCCTTATCTATGTTACATGTTTTGAGTTGGTTTTGAAAGTGTCGCTCTACCCAAGAAATATTGGAGCGTTTAACTTTCAGTGTGTTTTTAATCTCTTGGTAAGCAGTATTATAATAAAGAGAGGATAAACATTGAAGAAATATTCTTGCTACACAATTAGTTGATTTGGACTACCATCTTATATTGAAATCAACATTATGGAGCCAAGAGAAAAATCTACTTCATAACACAAAATAAAGTGTGTATTATGGAACTATATAATTATTTAAATATGTTTTTATTTGGAAAAGAAATAAGCAAGAGTTAGCTGAGAGTCTTGCACTGTTTAGACTACATTCAAGGCTACACCTGAATCATTAATACATGATTACAAAAACCAAGACCTTTCATCACTATAGAGAAAAAATCCACTTAAAATCTGGTTTCTGCCTCCTGCAGAATTCTGGGGTTTGTAGTTTAGTGAGGCTCTTAAAGATTTCTTCCTAAGCTACAAACCCCAGAATTCTGCAGGAGACAGAAACCAGATTTTAAGTGGATTTCTCTCTAATGTGATGAGGCCCTTCAAGACTGTCTATATTACATTCTTATTGTACCCATACAAATTGAATTAATTGAGATAAACACTTTACAGAAAGACATAAGACTAAAGATAAAAGAGACTAAAATACAGAACCATTAGGAAGGATAACTATAATAGAAGAAGGATTACAACCAAACAGCTTTGTCATCTTGAAAGACTAAGTAATTGTTGGACATAGACATTATATATTTAAATAAGAAAAAAGAAACATCAACTGAAATACCAGCTAACATGGGAAATTTAAATCAGAATATTCTGGCAGAGACTCAAGAAATGAGAGATCAGTTCAAGCAGATCTTCGTAGGAATTAAAGACGAAATGATAGCAGGATTTAAAGAAAACAGGGCAATCATTTACCCAGATGAGAACCGATATGAAGACAATGGTTCATCAAGTACAATAGTCAGTAAGAAAAAAGCAGTGCTGAAATATCATTTTGGAAAAAAACAGAAACAGAAAAAACAGAACATCCAGTGGATTTAATTATCCCAGTGGAAGCAAGAGAAGAAAAGCTAGGCTTGAGATTTGGTGGCATAAAGTAAATAACAGATGAAAATATACATATATGGAAGATTAACACTTTGGCGAGTTTCATGGGAGGAGGAGAAGTGGACCTGGATGAGGATTGGGATCAAGTGTATGGAGAAATGTCTTTGCACTTTACAAAGAGATAGTATGTACCAGACTCAGTAATAAAGGCCAGGGAGTTTTGCAGAAGACACAAATCACTAGATGCAAGAAGAAATGAGAATGCAACATTAGAGAAGAAAGGGGAAGAAGGCAAAGAGACCAGGGCTAGTGATGAAGGAGTAAAAAAGAAAAGTTAAAAAAAATGGGGAGTGAAAATTTTTGGAATGAGGTATATGTATAAATTAGCTATGATGAGTAGGGAGGAAATAAAGAAGATATTTTAAAGGAATGGGAGCTATCTTTGAACTTTGTGGGAGGAAGGGAAAGCATTTTAGGATAGACTATAATTTCAGCGTTTTTAGAATTTTTGCTTGTAATTTTAGATGATGATTTTTGTGCTAGAGCAGTGGTTCTCAACCTGTGGGCCCCCAGATGTTTTGGCCTTCAGCTCCCAGAAATCCTAACAGCTGGTAAACTGGCTGGGATTTCTGGGAGTTGTAGGCCAAAAAACCTGGGGACCCATAGGTTGAGAACCACTGTGCTAGAGGGAAGAATGGGTGAGTGTTTTACTGAGAAGGATGGGTAAGATTATATATGAATGTCTTCAAGGATGGGAGGTCACTGCAACAGGAGGGGTGAAGGAGGGGAAATAGTGTAATGGGGAACAATTATTGTAGGCACTGTTCTGAAGTACCGTATATGTGCTTTATGTATACATATATGTTTAGATTTTGGGATGGGGAAAGAGTTGAAGCAATCATACCAATGATTTGTTTTCCATATTGATTAAAAATATAATATGATAGTTAAAAATAAAAAGTTTTGGATTGTAAAATACTCAACTATTGGAATCTCTAGTAGAATAAAAATGTTCTAATACTAATAATAGAAATGTTTTATGATTTAATATTGTGCATATTAATATAAATTATTTTATAGTACATACATACCTGTCTTTGCAGATTATTTAAGTAGAAAAATCTCAGAGACATTAGCTATTTTCAGACTTCCTCATTGAGCATCTCTGATATATCTGATTACTGTTCACCTCTTATTTACTTAAAATATATTATAGGTAAGCTTGAAGGTGATTAGCAAGGCCTTAATGATTTTCAAAAATAGATCTGCTAAAGATAGACCATCTTCATTAGGGACCAATCATCATCGGATGCCCTCTGGAATGCAGAAGAGCATCATGCTAGAATGTCTGGGATTGAGACAGCATAATATAGTCGTCCTTCCACATTTGCAATTTTGACTTTTATGAATTTGATTATTCATGGATTTTATTTAAGAACCTCAAGGCTAGTGCATCTCAACCTGTGGGTCCCCAGATGTTTTGGCCTTCAACTCCCAGAAATCCTAACAGCTGATAAACTGGCTGAGATTTCTGGAACCTGTAAGCAAAACACCTGGGGACCCACAGGTTGAGAACCACTGATCTCGGCCCTCCAATATGGCTCTATGATCAGCGTCCTCCTACCATGTTGCCGATATTTTTTATAGAGAAACCTCCCTAAGACTCTCTAGGTCCTCCAGTGTGATTGCCTAGTTCTCTTCCAATGGAAGTAGACCTGAGAGTTGTGCTAGAAAATCTAGCAATTCCTAGAAAGATGTTATCCCAAATTAAAAACATATCAATTTCTTTATTTGTGGGTTTTCACTTTCATAGGAAACTTGTACCCCTAACCTTAGTGAATGTGGAGGGCTAATATACCAGGCCTGTTGATTTAAAAACAACATAATGCCAGGGATATGTTTATGGGACTGATGACCCTGTGCTAAGAAATATGAAAGGTCAGAGCCAGTACAGTGTATAACCTATACATATCTAATTGGAGTGTAATCCCATTGAATTGGATGAGATTTACTCTCAGAGAAGTGCATATAGAATTGAAACTCTAACAACCTCATCAGACGGCCCGTGGCAGGAAGTGACGGTGCTCCAGTTTGCCATAAGGTGTGGAGAATCTGTGGTCCCATGCCTTGCCACATTGCCCACGAGGAGGGCGACCACATGGGGAAAGCATGAACGTGTGTGGAGTGCGTGGCCTCTCCCCAAATATACAGGCAACATGGAAAGCCTCTGTATTGCCACGGCGGCATGTTAGTGCCACCCTCTTTCACCCATAAAGCCGGCAAGACATTGTCTGATGGGAACCAGCTGGCTCTATGGGTAATTGGGGCTAGATTGGCATAGGCAGCCAATTCTAGCCTCGTATGATGAGGTGGTCAAACTGAAATCCCCATTAGTGCAATTTTCTAGCAGCTACACTTTTTCGGCTTCTGGTGAGGTCCATGTATAAAGACGGCTTTATACATGGACCTCACCAGATGGTCAGCACCGAAATCAGATTGACTACATCCTTTGCAGCCAAAGGTGGCGGACATCCATCCAGTCGGTGAAAACAAGACCTGGGGCTGACTGTAGCTCAGATCACGAACTTCTTATTGCCCAATTTAGAATAAAACTAAAGAGATCAGGGAAAATACACAGACCAGTTAGATATGATCTCACTAACATTCCTAGCGAATATACAGTGGAAGTGAAGAACAGATTTGAAGGACTAGATTTAGTAAACAGAGTCCCAGAAGAACTATGGACAGAAGTCCGAGACATTGTTCAGGAGGCGGCAACAAAGTACGTTCCAAAGAAAAAGAAAACCAAGAAGGCAAAATGGTTGTCTGCTGAGACACTGGAAGTAGCCCAAGAAAGGAGGAAAGCAAAAGGAAACAGGGATAATAAGGGGAGATATGCCCAGTTAAATGCGCAATTCCAGAGGTTAGCCAGAAGAGATAAGGAACTATTTTTAAATAAGCAATGCATGGAAGTGGAAGAAGACAACAGAATAGGAAGGACAAGAGACCTTTTCCAGAAAATTAGAAACATTGGAGGTAAATTTCAGGCAAAAATTGGTATGATAAGAAACAAAGATGGCAGGGACCTAACAGAAGCTGAAGAGATCAAGAGAAGGTGGCGAGACTATACAGAAGATCTATATAGGAAGGATAACAATATCGAGGATAGCTTTGACGGTGTGGTGAATGAATTAGAACCAGACATCCTGAGGAGTGAGGTTGAATGGGCCTTAAGAAGCATTGCTAACAACAAGGCAGCAGGAGACGACGGGATCCCAGCTGAACTGTTTAAAATCTTAAAAGATGATGGTGTCAAGGTGATGCATGCCATTTGCCAGCAAATATGGAAAACACAAGAATGGCCATCAGACTGGAAAAAATCAACTTATATCCCCATACCAAAAAAGGGAAATGCGAAAGACTGCTCAAACTTCCGTACAGTGGCCCTTATTTCTCATGCCAGTAAGGTAATGCTCAAGATCCTGCAAGGAAGACTCCAGCAATACATGGAGCGAGAGTTGCCAGATGTTCAGGCTGGGTTTAGAAAAGGCAGAGGAACGAGAGACCAGATTGCCAATATCCGCTGGATAATGGAGAAAGGCAGGGAGTTTCAGAAAAACATCTACTTCTGCTTCATTGACTATTCTAAAGCCTTTGACTGTGTGGATCATAATAAATTGTGGCAAGTTCTTGGTGGGATGGGCATACCAAGCCACCTTGTCTCTCTCCTGAGGAATCTGTACAAGGACCAAGTAGCAACAGTCAGAACTGACCACGGAACAACAGACTGGTTCAAGATTGGGAAAGGCGTACGGCAAGGCTGCATCCTCTCACCCAACCTTTTTAACTTGTATGCAGAACACATCATGCGATGTGCGGGGCTGGATGAATGCAAATCTGGGGTGAAAATTGCTGGAAGAAACATTAACAACCTCAGATATGCAGATGACACCACTCTGATGGCCGAAAGCGAGGAGGAGCTGAGGAGCCTTCTAATCAAGGTGAAAGAAGAAAGCGCAAAAGCCGGGTTGCAGCTAAACGTCAAAAAAACCAAGATTATGGCAACAAGAATGATTGACAACTGGAAAATAGAGGGAGAAACCGTGGAGGCCGTGACAGACTTTGTATTTCTAGGTGCAAAGATTACGGCAGATGCAGACTGTAGCCAGGAAATCAGAAGACGCTTACTTCTTGGGAGGAGAGCAATGTCCAGTCTCGATAAAATAGTAAAGAGTAGAGACATCAGACTGGCAACAAAGATCCGCCTAGTCAAAGCCATGGTATTCCCTGTAGTAACCTACGGATGTGAGAGCTGGACCTTAGGGAAGGCTGAGCGAAGGAAAATCGATGCTTTTGAGCTGTGGTGCTGGAGGAAAGTGCTGAGAGTGCCTTGGACTGCGAGAAGATCCAACCAGTCCATCCTCCAGGAAATAAAGCCCGACTGCTCACTGGAGGGAAAGATACTAGAGACAAAGTTGAAGTACTTTGGCCACATCATGAGGAGACAGGAAAGCCTAGAGAAGACAATTATGCTGGGGAAAGTGGAAGGCAAAAGGAAGAGGGGCCGACCAAGGGCAAGATGGATGGATGGCATCCTTGAAGTGACTGGACTGACCTTGAAGGAGCTGGGGGTGGTAACGGCCGACAGGGAGCTCTGGCGTAGGCTGGTCCATGAGGTCACGAAGAGTCGGAGACGACTGAACGAATGAACAACAACACACTTTTTCTAGCAATGGTGAGGGAAGGGAGTCAAGATTGGTCAATTCCAGCAACCAGTTTTTTCAATGATTGTATATTTAACCCTTTCCTTCCTCCTGACATTGTCTATGGTAGTGTAATTATACCACTGCAATGCACTAACAGGAGTCCAGCTAAAGTTTATTTGGCTTATGTCCCATTCATATGATTGTATTTGATGGAACCCAGATAAGTATGTGTGAGATTCTAGCCTTATATTAATACTCATGATATGTTGAGGAGGAAAGAAATGGCAAAACTATCAGAGTCTTCCTTGTCTAAGAAAACCCTATGAAATGCATGGGGTTGTCATAAGTCAACAATGATTGAAGGTACATGCACACTATTTAGAAATGACCCCTATTGAATGCAATAAGCTTTATTTTCAGCTTAATACCAATGTGTTCATAAATCCAGATTTTCCAGTAAGCCTTTATTAACCAAAGAACTATGAGTAACCTTTATTCTCATGCTAGTACATCTGTATGATGCACACGATTAACTTCCTGTTACACTTTCAGGTTGTACATATATGTTCCTAATGTATGAAATAACATAATTCCTTTTATAATGAATAATGGGAAGACTATTAGAAAAGAAGAAGATGGGGATTTAAAAATCACACTGATTTGAACTGGCAGAGAAAAGTCAGAACAAGCAGTCCAGGAGTTCAAAGCCGAATCATTCTGCAACATTTCAATGACATTATATTGCAGCTGTTTTTATTCATACATTCCCTAATTATTTTGCTCATTGGTGATTTTTATTATACCTATTAATAACAACACTCTACTGAAATCAGCTGGAGCACTTGTCATAGAAATATTAATGAGTGAAAACAGCTGGAATCTGTAGTTCAGTCCAGGCACAGGTCTGCCCAGAGACCTCTCTGTTTTGATATTGGGAAATAGCTCATTCTAGGAATACTGAAATGTTTAATAAATGGACTTGGACTGCTGATCTGGGTAAACAACCTGCTCTCTGAACAGCAAGATAATTGCTGGGTCTTCGATTATTTTCTGGACAGATGAAGGTCACAAGCCTTAATTAAACCATTTAATAATATGAGAGAGAGGGCTCCATGCAAGCATATGCTGCAAAAACCATAACAGTGATAACATTCTTAATAATCAGAATATAAAGGCATTAGAATAGCAATCTTCTACCACTTTCACTTGATTTGTAAGTGTCAAATTAGAAGGGACTGTTATTACATCCTGCAAACACACCTGCACAAAAAACAGTGTTCCCCACTAACATTCTATATACAGTGGGCTAGTGATGCTAGTGATTATTATTGGAAATTGCCCCAGATATTCTGCTACCAAAATTGCAGGTGCAATTGGTGGGGACGAGAGACAGGGCCTTCTTGGTGGTGGCCCCTCAGCTGCAGAACTCCTTCCCCAGTGAGATTAGATCGGCCCCCTCCCTCCTAGCATTTAGGTAACAGCTTAAGACTTGGTTATTCAAGCAGACATTTGGCAAATAACAGAAATATGAAAAGACACCCAGGATTGATGCAAAGCCTAAATGTTTCATGTTGTGCCTATGATTCCTGTTATAATTTTATAGTTTTAGTGGTTTCAATCTATTTTCATATGTTGTCAATTTGATATGTGATGTTAATACATGTGAGGTATTGAATTCTGCCATTGATTATATGAACTGCTTTGAGTCTCCCCAGGGGTGGGAAAAGTGATATATAAATGCAATAAATAAATAAATAAATACACAAATAGTTCTCTTTTTGGTTTAGATGCTTGTAACTTTTTCTAAGTGCATATTGTTTATCCATTTCCTGAGTGATCAGAGATTGCATTTACCATCTTGTGGTAAACCCCGTAGGAACAAAACCAGCAAGAGTCCAATGTACACATTATTGCATGCTCAATGCTATCGAATCCAGGGATTTGTAGTCCGGTGAAGCATTGGCAGTCTTTGACACAGGGACTAAAGAGCTGATAAAACTATAAGTCTTGTGATTCCATAGCACTGAATAATGACAGGTAAAGTGGTCTCAAACTTCATTAATCCTATCATGTAAATACGCCTATGAAGAGAGTCCCATAGCCTGGGAGCAACCATAGAGAATGTCATCTAGTATTAGTTAATCATAGAATCATAGAATCATAGAATCAAAGAGTTGGAAGAGACCTCATGGGCCATCCAGTCCAACCCCCTGCCAAGAAGCAGGAATATTGCATTCAAATCACCCCTGACAGATGGCCATCCAGCCTCTGTTTAAAAGCTTCCAAAGAAGGAGCCTCCACCACACTCCGGGGCAGAGAGTTCCACTGCTGAATGGCTCTCACAGTCAGGAAGTTCTTCCTCATGTTCAGATGGAATCTCCTCTCTTGTAGTTTGAAGCCATTGTTCCGCGTCCTAGTCTCCAGGGAAGCAGAAAACAAGCTTGCTCCCCCCTCCCTGTGGCTTCCTCTCACATATTTATACATGGCTATCATATCTCCTCTCAGCCTTCTCTTCTTCAGGCTAAACATGCCCAGCTCCTTAAACCGCTCCTCATAGGGCTTGTTCTCCAGACCTTTTATCATTTTAGTTGCTCTCCTCTGACACATTCCAGCTTGTCAATATAATGATTTAAAAAAGGAAATTGCTGGGAAAATATATGAATTTAACAAACTGGGAAGAATGAATGAAAGAATAACACAGCACAACAACAAAATAATCTTGGTGCCTTGGTTTTTAGGCCTGTTCCCATGGTAATTTCGAGCACTGATTCAGAAAATTGCATCGGATGGACCACATCAGCTCTAGTTTCTTTGACATTGTTATCATGGTTTCCTTGGGGGGGGGGGGGGAATGGCAACTGGTAGATGCCATATGTTTTGTATCTCAAAAACTAGAACTGATATGGGAAAACCAGTGCCATTTTGGGAATCAGGAGATCAAATATACCCAGACACAGAGCTAACATTGGAGACACACAAATGTGTGTTGGCTAGTGTAATGAATCATATTTGACCTCTGTTGTTAACATAGGTAACTATTTTCATTGCATTAAGCATTTCTTAGAATTGTGTTCTTAATGTACATACAAATACCCATCATACCGTAAACACTGACGAATGTGTTTTGGAGATTTGGGGGTATAAGAAGTGTTTTGAACCAATATTGTCAGGACACACTGACATTTGTGAAACCAGACATATAGTAGTTGTGAGATGATTACTAAAAGTAAGTGGTGGTGGTGGGGATCAGAAAGAAATCTTCCAGGGGCACAGAAATAAGTTGATTGAACTCAACCCATTTCAAACCATCTCTTCTGAGACATTTCCCAGGGACTCTAAATCAGTGTTTCTCAACCTGGGAGTCAAGACCCTTGGAGGCAGGGACGGCTCAACCCATTACGCAAAGTAAGCATTTGCAGTATAGTTGATTTTGCGCAGGGGCGCTCTTGAGGCGCTGTTGGGGGAAAATAGACCTTGACATATGTGAGTTGTAGTTACTGGGATGCATAGTTCACCTACAATCAAAGAGCATTCTGAACTCCACCAATGATGGCACACAGAACTCCCACGATGAGCAGAAAATATATATCAGTGATTGTTGGTGGTGGCAGGTGGGGGGAGGGGGCAAAATACTGTTTGCTGTTGGTCATGTGAGTTCTGTGTGCCAAGTTTGGTTCAATACCCTCATTGGTGGAGTTCAGAACGTTCTGTGGTTATAGGTGAACTATAAATCACAGCAACTACAACTCCCAAATGACAAAATCAACCTCCCCAAACCCCACCAGTATTCAAATTTGGGCGTATATTGAGTATTTGTGCCAAATTTGGTCCAGTAAATGAAAATACATCCTGCAGATATTTACATTGTGATTCATAACAGTAGCAAAATCACAGTTATGAAGTAGCACCGAAAATAATTTTATGGCTGGCGGTCACCACAACATGAGGAACAGTATTAGGAAGGTTGAGAACCACTGCTCTAGAGTTTCCTGCCCAATCCCTGCTTCTGTATTTATGTGACTTCTATCCCATATCTTCTCTATTCGCTGGTGAGGCAGCCAGAACTGTGATCCATTTTATTTTTATTATGTTCTGCCTTGCTATTTGCTTTCCTATATAAGAGCCCTGAATAAAGCTACTATTCATCTAGGTTATGATGCTACATGAATACTGCCCCACTCTTTTTCACCATCATCATTCCCCAGCTGGGCTTTTTCACACTGGCATATGTTTTAAGATAGTGCCCCTGCAGCAATTTTTGCACCTGGTTCTGACTGTTGCTTTGTTTGGCCCTGAGGACCAAACCTTTAAGATGCAGAATCCTGTTGTAAAATAAGTAACACGAATTCAGTAAGATTGCCTTAGGAAAAGGTCCCTTGAAAACTGCCAGTTAAAGAGAAGACTCATGTTGACAATTCCAGATTATCTTAATTAGATATGCACGGCACATGACAGCTGTTTTCCTAATTCCTTCCTAGCTATTCAAAATTTCAAAAGTCCTGTTCATTTGGAAATCAGATAATATCTGCTATACACAGGCAACCTCCTACTCTGTACAGAGATTTATGGTTATATAACTTTTATGGTGTTCACTGACATTTCTAGTACCCTACTAGCATGATTTGTTTTAATGGTTTGTTGAGAAGTGACTAGGAAAGGAAAATAAAATATAGCAAACGTCTCTAAAAAATTAAGGCGCTGTTGTTGTGTGGTGCTTTTAGGCTCTGTTTTTCAGTGAGTGAAAAGTGAATACGTTTCTATCTGCCATTATATAGCAAGTCTTCATTAACATTATGTATTGATGAGAATTCAAATAGATTATTTGTATAACATGGTTTCATAGTCTAGAATCAGAACTTCACAGGTAAAGTTCAATCTACATTTAGAAAGTTAGAATTTTAAAAGTTTAAAGAACATTTTTGAACTTTGATTCCCCAAATCATGCCTTCGCGAGACATTTCCAAAATACGATAGTCTGAGTTTGGTCATCATGGCTTCTAGAGAGAGTTCAGGCTTGATTTGTTTTGAAGCCCCATTTGCCTTTTTAAGGAGTTCATAGTATCTGTAGAACTCTCCTTCAGCATTTCAAATGTGTTTACTTTGTGCCTCTCAGCTTTCTTCACTGTCCAGCTTTCACATCAATACACAGACATCTAAAATACAATGGCGTAGTCAACCTTTGTCTTTGAGATTCAATGAAATATTTAATAATAATAATAATAATAATAATAATAATAATAAATTTTATTTATACTCTGCTCTATCTCCCCGAGGGGACTCAGTGAGTCACAGAACACATATATGGCAAACATTCAATGCTGTTATTCAATTAACAAAGACAGACAGTACATAAACCGAGGCCAAAGCTGTGGCGTAATGTAAAAATAAACCACGTGTAGTTCACGTGCCTTGCCAGAGAAAGAAAACATGCCATGCAGATGAACAATAAAGAGGAAGTAGTTTACTCTTCATAGTTCAGAACAACATGTGTACAATGTGATTAGTTACATCAACTCACGTAATATCCTTTTATGAGAGATTTAAAATGGCCTTTCTTTGTCCATGTGGATAAACTCCTTCAGAGCACACTCCTTGAGAGCACACTCCAAATTCTGTCTCTCGCTGCTTCTCTCTCTGTTGCTTCAAGCACCTGCATAGCTCAAGCCTGAACAAAAATGTAACAGTATCCAAAAGTCCCAGACTCAGCCTGGGAGTCTGGGACCAATCAGCTTTATGCATCTTATTTTACAGTTGACACACACACATTCACTGATTCCTTACATGCTCCAACAAAGGCTTCCCTCTTTTCCATCTCTGGCATCTGGAGACTGTGTTCAACTTTGGCGATGGGGAGGTACTGTTGTTCCATTTTCCATGTCAAGGAGCCTGTTATCTGTGGATGCTTTCCTGACTGAATTGCCAGCATGTCTTCATGGGAGCCTTTTTTACCTTCCTGCCAAAGCGGTACCTACTTACATTACTGTTTTGGAATTGCTAGGTAAGCAGAAGCTAGGGCTGATGGTGGGAGCTCACTCCGACCTGTGGGTTGAACTGCCAGCCTTCCGGTCAGCAAGATTTTCAGTAGCTGACAGTTTAACCCGCCATGCTATGTTACAGTGCCATTGAAGAAATGTTAAGGATGTAATTTGCCCATGTAGGGAACAGAAATAAAGTTTGAAGTATTGTAAAAGAAAAAAGGAAACCCTTACTATCTTGCCCTATTTGATTGCAGAAATTTATTACTCAGCTCAGATGAAGGGGGAAAGAGATGTACAATTTCAAACAAATTATAAAGAAGACAAGGACAGTACGTAACTGACTCCAGAAAATGTATAGATTTTTGTTCAAATATGTTTGTATTAGAATTCCAGTTACACATTCTTTAAAGGTTATTCTAAAATGTGACATTTTAAAGGAAAGTTCATAGCTTTAAACACAGATATGGCAAAAAAAAAAAAAGCATTTCTTCTTAAACTTTAACTAGTACAGACTTTGGGAACTGTACGTATAAGTGCTAAGTTTAAAATGTAAGGACTTTTAAGCAGTTTCAAATGTGTGGTCTTAACTTTATCTGGACAGATTTATACAAGATGATAACCTGGTAGAATGGTAGGATTTCATAAACATAGTCACAATTTCCTATTTGTATTAAATTCTATGACACATTTGGTTGATAGCAAAGTAAAGCAAAAATAATGGCTTTGAATGAAAGAGGTTTATGGGAATTCTTCTGAATAAAGCTATGGTTGTGCATTTAGTTTTGAAATGTAGCACAAAAGGAGCATGATGATGATGATGATGATGATTATTATTATTATTATTACATTTAATTATACCCCAGTTTTTCTCTCCACAAGGAGACTCAAATCTGGTAATCTTCCCTCATCTCACCACTCTATCAATACATTATATTACTTTAGTCAGTTGTGTAGCCAGGGTGGTGGTGGTGTTGGCTGAACATCAATTTTTGAACAGTTATTTGGATGTGATAGCGGTCATCTAAACCAGGGGTGTCAAAATCATTTTCATCAAGGGCCAAATCAGCCTTTTGGTTGCCATCAAAGGGCCATTGAATCTATGGATGCAGAGGGCCGTAATAGTTGGTGCTCGTCAACACCATGTGGGTCCCCAGATATTATTGCATGACAACTCCCATTACTTTTGATCAATCTGCCATGGGGACTGGGGATAATGGGAGTTGCAACCCAACAGCACTTGTGCTTCTGAGGTTGGGGAAAGATTAAAGGACATTTAAAAATCAGGGATCATATCCATAAGCCTTGTATCTGAATCCAAACTTCACCATCCTTACTCAAGAGAACTGTAGCCTTCTAGATGTTACTGTATCACAACTCCCATCAGTCATGATATCTAATGATGAGGAATACAGTTGTAGTTGAGCCTCTGGAGGGCCACATAAAATGATGTGGTGAGCCAGATTCGGCCTGCAGACCTTGAATTTGAAAGATGTGATCTAAACAAATTTCCTCTAAGGGCCCATCTACACAGAATCTAAAACAGATCTGTATGAGGTTCGCAGGTTCCGGGTTTTTTTTTTTGTCCTCCATTAAAACCCCCATTTTTGTGCTGTCTGGAAGTGCCCTAAGAGGCTTCTTACCTCCAACCAGAGGTTTCCTTTAATGAAATGTAAAAATGCAAAGTCTGAACACTACCTGGGAGACCTTGTAATACCACAACTCCTATGATTCCATAGCATTGAGCTATAGCAGTTAAAGTGGTGCCAAACTGCATTAATTCTACAGTATAGATGCACTCAGGGTCATAAAAGTCTTTGAGATATCTTTAGCCAGTTGCTTTTTCTCAGCATGACCTACCTGATAAGGTTGTTTTTAGGATAAAGTGTAGAAAAAGTATTTATACTACCATGAGCATATGGAAAGAAAGATAGGATATAAATTTAATAAATAATATCAAAATGAGCATGACTGTTCAGCTTCTGACAGGGAATTGAAAGAATAGGATGCAAGTATGTTGAATTGTCTTGGATACATTTTGCTGCATTTTTAGCAGTAATGCTTTCTTGCAGAATGTTTCATACCAGCATTATCAATTTAAGGAAGTCCCCACTGTATTCCTGTAGTGCATAGATTAATATAGATTAATATATGCTTTTAGTCAGCGGTTAGTTGCTGCATGATCATTTCAAGAAAACAGCATGTTACTTAGGCTTGAAGATAAGTATTTAGTCATGTAATTGCATCACTCTAAACTTTTCCTGGTTTAAATTGCAAATAGTTTTGCAATCGAAAGCACTAAAGTGTTTTTTATTGTTTCCGTGGCTCCCACAGCACAATCATTTCTGCTCATGTGATTCTTAATGTGATTCCCTGCTATTCCTAACTCCAGATGCTAAAGGCCAAAGACTGTGGGGGTAAACATTGGTTTGGAATGATTTCCTTTTCTCTCAATGCATCTGCACTCTGGAATGAAGGAAGATTGTTACCACCTTAACCACCATGGCTCAATGTTATGGAATCCCAGTAAGTGTAGTTTGGTCATGCACCAGCACTCTTTGGCAGAAAAGGCTAAAGAAAGATCTTGTTAAACTACAACTCTGTGATTACACAGCATGGAGCCTTGACAGTTCAAGTAGTATCAGACTTCATTATTTCTACAGTGCAGATGGATTCTGAGAAGTTTAAAGTAATCCCAACATTTGCAGTCCTAGATATGAAAAAAGATTCCATCACCCTTTATGCTCTTCTATAGTATCATTTCAGCACTCTGGCAATGATTTATAAAATAATGGATGAGAATTTAGCAGTAACCATGGAATCAACAAATTATTGGTGGCCAGCTTCTGGTCAATGGAAATTTTATATAATGCCAAGTGTTTAACTTTATTTGTACGTTTTTTAAAAAAAACAACAAACTGCATTATAAGGGTATTCTCAATTTGCATCCGACACAATATGAAAAACAGAGAGGGCGGAAGAGGTCAGCACTTATTTTATGTTCTCCTGGAATTGTTTGTTTTTAAAGTTAAGATACAGTACTTACGCATAGAGAAGTCAATCCAAGTTTTCAATTATTAGACTAAAATATCTAGACTTATACATGAGTATTTACAATATTCACTTAGCAAAAAATAAACAGAATTCTCTTTTTCAAATGTATATGAGATGGCTTAAATGATGAAAAGTAAGAATTAAACTTGTTTCTAAAACAGACTCCATAAAATTTTTGTATGGTGTTGACTAGAATGGATTTATATAGCTGTGAGGTCATCTATTATTTAATCCTGCTGTATTTTATGTAAATTCAGAATAATTAAATGACTTATTTTAGATTAATGTCATAATATTATCCTGTTTTATCACACAATTTAGGGATGTGTGTGTGTGTATGTTTTTGAGAGAGAAAAAGCGCAAGGAAAACATTGTCGAATCAAGTGGCTGATTCTGAAGCTTCAGCTTTAGGCAGCAAATGCATTTCACTCTACTGCAACACAACAAAAGAGCCAAAGACTGTAATTTTTATGGCTGACAAAATATGTAAAACCTTACAGTATTTATTATAAATCTCTTTCTTCTAGACAGCCAGAATCATTCCAACAGTCAAAAGCCTGTGAAGCAGAACAAAGAACCTGAAAGCACCAACTATTTAAAAAAGCCCTAGTTTTCCCGTTAGACATTTCAAGATGGCAAAGTATGTTTTGAATAAATGGTTATGCCAGGACAATTTGTCATGGTTAAGTGCTTTCCCTGGAACTTTTTAAAGTGCTGCTTTTTTCAATATTGTTACTTTATTAGGGATATTACCTACTGATCATTAATGCCAGAGAAGGCATTTTGCATGAATTGCATGTGCTGTTAAGTCGCTCTCTACTCAGTCTATTTTGAAATATTGCTATCAGTAGGATGTCAGACATATTTATTGTACCTCCATTTGAATATATTTGTATCCATCATGCCTCTTGCCCTGTTTTTCATATATAATTGTGTGAATTGCTTAAAGTACTGAGAGCAAATTAACCTGGCCCCTGTTTATTTTATTAATTTGGATATCGGATTTTCTATTCTTTCTCACCAAATTTCCAAGCTCCCATATACAATTGAAGTAACAGTAAAAATGAAAACAAAAGTATTAAAAATATTACAGAATTAAACAGCAGTATATGTATATCTACAAGGCCAGAAATGAGAAAAGCATGTTTCAATTCTTTATTTACCACCCCCTCTTAAAGCAGCTCCATGGACTCCCAATAAGTTTCAAGGCCCAATTCAAAGTGCAGGTGATTACCTATAAAGCCCCATACATACGCTTTGGGTCCAACCTCTTGTTGAGACTGCATCTCCCTCTACGAACCGGCACAGGCATTAAGATCTGCTGGGGGGGGGGGGCTTCTTTTGGTCCCACTACAGTCTCAAGCACGGTTGGTAGGGAGGAGAGAGAGGGCCTTCTCAGTGCTGGCTCCCCTGCTCTGGAATATGCTCACTAACGAAATTAGATTTGCCCCCTGTCTTCAGGCCTCCCAGCTGAGTCTTAAAACATGGCTCTTTAGACAGGCCTTTGATCTTGAGTAATCCATGACCAATGTGATGAATCACTGATAGTACTGGCTCACATTTTAATTGATTGTTATGACAGATAGCCAGCCAGCAGGTCCCACTACGTTTTAGGAATTTTATAATTTTCAAGTTTTTATAATTTTATTAATGATATTTTTATGTGCTGTGGATTATACTTATGTCATTGTATTTATACTTCTGTATTGTTGCCTGCTTGTGGTACTTGGAGTGCTTCTGTGAGCCATCCCAAGTCCCTTTGGGGAGATGGTGGCGGGGTACAAATAAAGATGATGATGATTATTATTATTATTATTTGACACCCCCCCCCCCCCCATTTTACTTGCCATAGGAAAAGGATGATTTGTTCACTGTTTTAATTTTATTCAGTTCATACCAACACAATTAAAATAAATTGTAAATATTATACAGTGTCCTATTTTCACTGGTTAAACCTCCCAACAGCATGTAGTATGCTGAACAATAATGTTATATTTTTAGATATCCCACCCACTGAAACGTTTTAGATATGAATTGTTTTGTTCTATTGCACTTAAATACTGCATTATTGACTGCTTGTGTGCTTGATGTAGTAAGAATGTAGATGTTCCTCCCGGTGAAGCGATTCAAAATAAACATCTGAATCCTTCTCTCATCCATTGCTGACATAGAATCATAGAGCTGGAAGAGATCTCATGAGCCATCTCAGTCCAACCCCCCTCTCAAGAAGCAGGAAAATTGCATTCAAAGCAGCCCCAACAGATGGCCATCCTGCCTCTGTTTAAAAGCTTCCAAAGAAGGAGCCTCCACCACACTCCGGGGCAGAGAGTTCCACTGCTGAACAGCTCTCACAGTCAAGAAGTTCTTCTTAATGTTCAGGTGGAATTTCCTTTCCTGTAATTTGTGATTTTTCCTTGTCCTAGTGTTCAGGATAGCAGAAAACAAGCCTGCTCCCTCTCCCTATGACTTCCTCTCACATATTTATACGTGGCCATCATGTCTCCCCTCAGCCCTCAATTCTCAATTCTTGGAGAATTTTGCCATTGAATTAGTCCACATAAACAGAGGGTGGCCTTTGTCTCAAAGCAACTACATAATAATACCTTGTATATACTAACAATGTGATCCTGGATGAGTATTAGGGTATATTGTAGGGAACGCCAGGAGCAAATACAACCCACAACTAAACCAACAGAAAAATCCCCAAGAAAGATGAGAAAAGAGTCTCGATTGATCAACATCCTGAACAGATAATCAAATTTAGTCTATCATATCTGCAGAGATTCTAGGCAGCTTGGAGGTAAAAATTGATCTGGTAAAAATCCATACCAGCAAAATCATAACTAGTCTGTTTGCCCATAGACGGTTATTCTTTAACCCAGTACAAATGTTACGTAGATTTTGTTTACCTGTCAACATACATCAGATCTGGTATTAATTTAGACATGGCATGGAGTATATAAATAAATATAAATCATTTGACATTATAAAACTTTGAGTTCTCAATACAATGTTTAAGACTTCCTCTGTCAGTTCGGGCAAGGATTGCTGGGTCACAGATACATTAATAGAATCACAATCCTGTCTAGATAGGATCGTGAGACAAGGACAGTCATTTATTGTTCACAACTATTTGATAACCGATTAGTCAAATTTATTTGGACTAATTTTTTTCAGAGCATGTTGTAAATATATAGATTATGATATAAAAGGATGGAAATATTATCAATGTGGTGAATCCTGTGCAAAATGTTTGTAAAAGATGAAGGCAGATTCTTGATGTTGTTTTTGCAAACATAAA
This sequence comes from Anolis sagrei, assembly GCF_037176765.1. Classification (NCBI taxonomy): domain Eukaryota; kingdom Metazoa; phylum Chordata; class Lepidosauria; order Squamata; family Anolidae; genus Anolis; species Anolis sagrei. The sequence goes on along the minus strand of NC_090026.1, from coordinate 104,143,227 downwards.
TATGAATAATAAATAATGGTTAACTTTGTTTCTTACTTGCGTGAAAATTTAACAGGGCATCCTGCTTCTTTAGAAGTAAACCTCATGGTTCCATTGTGATTATTCTCAAGTTAGTTAGTATAGGACCCCCCTGTGGTGCAGTGGGTTAAACCGCTGAGCTGCTGAACTTGCTGACTGGAAGGTTGGCAGTTCGAATCTGGGGAGCGAGGTGAGCCCCATCTTCTGCCAACCTAACAGTTTGAAAACATGTAAATGTGAGTAGATCAATGGGTACCGCTTATGTGGGAAGGTAATGGTGCTCTATGCAGTCATGCTAGCCACATTACCTTGGAAGTGTCTGTGGACAAAGCCAGCCCTTCGGCTTAGAAATGGAGATGAGCACCATCCCCCAGAGTCAGACACGACTAGACTTAATGTCAGGGGAAACCTTTACCTTTACGTTTAGTGAGTATAGATTTTTATATGTAGTCTGAAAGTAAATAAATATATTTCATAATACTGTAAGGTACACATAGAAATGTAAAGAATATTAAGTGTGGGAAAGAAAACGTTGTATTCAATAGCTGGAACATCTAGGAGAAAGCTATGAAAATTGCCCATGCAGTAGTTTTTGAAGCTGGGTCTCTGCGTATCTTGTTCTATTGCTGCTTACTCATTCTATTTCCTTAAAGCCCTTAAAATCCATATTTCATACTCATGGGATGGTGATCAAGAAAAAGAAGGGGTGGTGGGCCTACATTTTGTTTGATGGTTTATGAATGTACTATGAAACACAAAGAGACAGATATATTAGCCTTGTGATAGAGGGAGTGAGTATGAAACCCACTGTAAATACAATGGCAAGATGTTGTGTGGCTCTAGTGAAAACACATCATTTCAAGAATTGTGTCTCTTTATGGCTGCTGTACTTCGTGAAGCCTTTTGGCAATATAAGATGTCCTGTATTTATTGCCCCACAATGGTGTTTACTTTCTCTTCACTTCTTACTTCTACATATTCCCAATAAATATTTCATTTTCTAGGCTTGGGCTGCCGGCTGAATTTCCTGAAATGTTTCTCATTAAAACTGGTACAAATTGAAGCTGTCTCTTTCCTAAAGCTTGGAAGGAAAAAGGTGAAAATAAAGTTACTGGTAATGAGTTACCTTCTTTGGAGGAGGCTTTACTTAAACTTCACAGGGCCTGTCCAAGGTGCTGAATCTATTTTGGGATTAGGGTTCCACTCTTTTAACAATTTCGAGTAGATTCATGAACTCCTATCGAAGGAAGTTGCTAAAATGTTATCTTTTAACAGGACAGGAAGGAGTTGCTTCATCTGTGCAATGAATAGTTATTTTTTGAAGTCTTTCAAAGGGCATTTGAAGCATCCAAAACATTTGATGTATATGGTTCAAGTACAGTAGAGTCTCACTTATCCAGCGGGCTTATCTGATGACCCCTTTTCCTCCAGCATTTCACCTTCGATTAAAGGAGCGCTCCCAAACTCTCTCTCCATTCACAATAAGTGAAAAAGGCAAGACAAGGAGGGAGGAATAGGGGAAAAGAGGCAGGACCAGAAGCGGAAGCGTCCTCCCTCCTTCCCTCTGCGATTTCCACACTCCTCTTCCGCATCCAGGCACTTCCTGCTGGGCTACCTTAAGCCTTTGAATTCCTGTTGTTAGTATTCTAGATGTCTAGTGCCGCATTGAGCAGGTAACAGTAGGAGCTGCTGTATTATCCAACATTCTTGTTTATCCGACATTCTGCTGGCCCGTTTATGTCGGATAAGCGAGACTCTACTGTTTGTTATACCAGCCTTTTATCAATCCTGAGCCTTTAAAAAATAAAATGAAACAAGCAGTGAAACACATCCTGAAACAGGTTATGACAATAATTGACTTTTTAAAACACTGTTATGTATAATGACAACAAAGTGCTTTTAAAAAGTAACACTTTAAGCTTTATTCAACTGCAGAAAGGCCACTTTAATTTATAGTTGAGGTTAACCGACACTAGCTTGCAATGTATTTAGGCAAAAACAGGTAAGCAGTAGGTATTGCGGGACAGTTCCAGTTAATGACAAGGCTTGGGAAGAGATCTGTCAGTGGCAATCCCTAAATGGATTTCTGGGCTAATAGACATGCCAGGTAGCTTACTCACTGTCCACAAAATGTCCAGTGACTAGTGGAAATGGGAGGAGGGTGAAGAAAGGCCCACTAAACATCACCCAAAAACTTGATTTCAAGGCTTTTTGCTGATAGAAGACAAATGATAGTTCAGCTATAAATCTTCCACTGTATCTCCTCTGTTTATGCCAGTGTTTCTCAACTTTCCTAATTCCGTGACTCCCTAATACAGTTCCTCATGTTGTGGTGACCCCCAACCATAAAATTATTTTTGTTGCTACTTCATAACTGTAATTTTGCTACTGTTATAAATTGTAATGTAAATATGCAGGATGTGTAGGATGTATTTTAACCTGCTAGACCAAATTTGACACAAATACCCAATATGCACCAATTTGAATACTGGTGGTGTTGGGGGGATTTATTTTGACATTTGGAAGTTGCAATTGCTGGGAATTTTAGTTAACCTACAATGAAAGAGAATTCTGAACTCCATCAACAATGGAATTGAACCAAATTTGGCACCCAGAATTCCCATGACCAACAGAAATTACTGGAAGGGTTTGTTGGGCATTGACCTTGAGTTCTGAAGCTGTACTTCACCTACATCCAGAGAGCACTGTGGACTCAACAATGATAGATCTGGACCAAACTTGGCACAAATACTCAATATGCCCAAATGTTAACATTGGTGGAGTTTGGGGAAAATAGACCTTGACATTTGGGAGTTGTAGTTCCTGGGATTTATAGTTCACCTACAAAGAGCATTCTGAACCCCACCAATGATAGAATTGGGCCAAACTTCCCAAACAGAACCTCCACGAGCAACAGAAAATACTGTGTTTTCCGATGGTCTTCGGTGGCCCCTCTGAACCCCCCCCCCCGACCCCCCTCGAGGTCTTGACCTCCAGGTTGAGAAACGCTGCTCTAGAGTGCCTGGGAAATTTCCCACACAGAACCTCTCTCCATTCTCACACACTATCCCTCACCTGCACACGCACATCACGCTGCCATGCGCCAAACACACCTGCTCTCCCCTCTCCACTTGGAGTCTCAGAAACAACCCTCCCCTTAGCTGAGAGGCCAACCAATCACAGCGCATGAGGTCTTTTGGTAGGAGGATTCGCTATCTGTTTCCAAAAAAGGAAGAGAAGGACAGGTGAAGAGATCTTCAGCCTTCTCTGCCAAAGGGGTTCCCAAGACCACCAGAAATATATATTTTCTGATGGTCTTTGGCAACCTCTCTGAAACCCCCTCGCCACCCCCTCCCAGGGGTCCCAGCCCCCAGGTTGAGAAACACTGGCTTTTGCTTGACCATCTCCAATTCTTTTTCACATAACAACCTAGCAAATTGAATCAGTGATTTTTTTTAAAAAAGGACAATATTTAGGATTTACTTTGAAATGTTCTGTTTTCTCTGTGTATGTTTATCTTTGCTTCCTTCCTGTTCTCATTTCCTTCTTGAGTCTCTGAGTGTGTTCAGCATATTGAATATAAGATTATATTGGAACGTAATACAAGAGGAGGAAGATGGAGAAGGTACAGGAAATTCCAATGTAATCATCTCTATAACTCCTCCACCAACACTGTAAACATGTAAAGCAGGTTTGGGACTTGGTGGTGGAGTATGTGCTATGTATATGAAGGCTCCAGATTAAAGCCATTTCATCACAAAGCAAAGTTATAAAGCATATTTTCTGAACTCTTAGAAAGCCATTGCAGGTCTGTGTAGACAAGGAGTGGGCAGCTGTGCCATATCTGGGGGCCAATCTTCTCTCCTCAGGAACCTCTGGGGACCATACAAACTGCCAAGAATGCATAAAAATATGTAGAAAACATATCCTACAATATTTCACAGATGAAAGCCTGGACATAAGTGGGGGAAAAATCACAGTGTGGTCAAAGTGGCAAAAGTTATTAATGAAAGAACATAAAGTCTAAAAGAGGTTGCAGTGGTTTGCTTTGTCTCGGTTTACTGGGAAGAACACTATTCTAATTCACTTTGAAGCAGCTGAAGTAAGTTGAGAATGAAGGATGAAAGTGGAGGAGGAAAAAAAAAACCAAGAACAGCTGAAAAAGTGAGATAACATAAGTTTAATTAGATTTGCCCCAGTTAAATCAGGACAAAAAAAATGAGAAAAAGTCACCAGGAGAAAAAATATCCTTTAAAAATTTAAAAAGGATGAAATTGATAGTTTGAAGAGTCAAAGGTCACTGTGTGTGGCAGGATAATGCTTTCTCCACTCAATGTATATGTAGGCAATGCAGAGTTAGATGATCTAATGTTCTAACTTGGTATAAACAGGGTCTCTCTAGTAATAATAATAATAATATTATTATACTTTATTTATATTCTGCTCTATCTCCCCAAGGGGACTCAGAGCATATTATGAAATATATTTATGGTAAACATTAAATGCTGCTATACAAATTAACAAAGACAAACAGTGCAAACAGTGCATAGACATAGGCAAAGCTTCCCTCTTTTTTTTTTCCATTTCCAGCATCTGGAGGTTGTTCTCGACTCGGCCATAGGGAGGTGGTGTTGTTCCATTTTTCCATGTATGAGGAGCCTGTTGAGCATGGATGCCTTTCAGCATGTCTTCAGGGGTGCCTCTTACCTCCCTGTGAAAGCAGTATTTATTTATCTACTCACATTCTGTTTTCAAACTGCTAGGTAAGCAGAAGAGCTAGGGCTGATGGCAAGTTGGCAAGATTTTCTGTAGATGATGGTTTAACCCGCAGTGCTAAATGCGGCCCCAATATCAAAATCCTGTTGAAATTACCTAAGTTCCTCTATTTAGGTAGTTGCACTATTTTGACTGGGTTTTTTCCAGATCATGTTTGTGCAAACAGAGTTCCACAAGCATACTATTTCACATATAGCTCTGCATTTCTGGATGGTGCATAACTATCAGTCAGTGATTTTAGTGTATATTTTGATTCAATGGGAATGTAGAAACAGCCATTGCACTATTGACCAGAAACCAAGCACGTTGACAGATAATGCAAAATGCTGAAATAAAAGGATGGTATAGTAACCATTGCTTAAGACTGTGAATGTTGACTTACATTATACAAGCACAAGGTGAGATGCTGGATACTATTTCACAATATCTAACACCGGTGACAATCTGAGAGGAAATGAAACAAGCCTAAGTTCCATCTCATGGCATAACTCTTTGGGTAGACCAAGGGAGGGAATGTCTCTGCATTTTTCCAGTCATACTGGGTCATTGTCCTTGAATAAACACTGGAAGATTCATTCTGAAACTACTGAGTCTCAGCAGAGAATATGAGGAGAAATCTTTCATCTTAACCTGCTGTGCACATAGATGATATTATGTAATATTCTAATGTTACATAATACGATCTGAAAACAGATAACTATTTTGTGTGCAAAAATATCAAATATGGCAGAATACTATACCAGGGCCAGTGAGCTGTCTGAATTTATAAGTGTCTTAATGCTAGTTATCCAGGTACATTTAGAAATAGTAAATGAAATGAAAGAATGGAAAAGATGCCAAGGTTTGTTCTCATCAAAGGGAAGCAAAAATAATTTTAGCCAGAGCCTTGGCTCAAAATATCACTATAAATTGCTTTGTTGTTGTTGTTCATTCGTTCAGTCGTCTCCGACTCTTCGTGACCTCATGGACCAGCCCACGCCAGAGCTCCCTGTCGGCCGTTACCACCCCCAGCTCCCTCAAGGTTAGTCCAGTCACTTCAAGGATGCCATCCATCCATCTTGCCCTTGGTCGGCCCCTCTTCCTTTTGCCTTCCACTTTCCCCAGCATAATTGTCTTCTCTAGGCTTTCCTGTCTCCTCATGATGTGGCCAAAGTACTTCAACTTTGTCTCTAGTATCTTTCCCTCCAGTGAGCAGTCGGGCTTTATTTCCTGGAGGATGGACTGGTTGGATCTTCTCGCAGTCCAAGGCACTCTCAGCACTTTCCTCCAACACCACAGCTCAAAAGCATCAATCTTCCTTCGCTCAGCCTTCCCTAAGGTCCAGCTCTCACATCCGTAGGTGACTACAGGGAAGACCATGGCTTTGACTAGGCGGATCTTTGTTGCCAGTCTGATGTCTCTACTCTTCACTATTTTATCGAGGCTGGACATTGCTCTCCTCCCAAGAAGTAAGCGTCTTCTGATTTCCTGAAATGCTGTGGAGGAAAAGTTCATTAACCACAGAGTCCATCCATATAATTATTTCATTTCATACATTTAAATGTGAATGGCCTTTAATAACTTTTGCCAACCATGTATTATTCCAGGGAGAAACATTCTGGAAACATTATTGGAAGAATTATATGTATTTTAAAGTATTATTTTAATAAATAATGGATTTAAATTATGTTAAATAATACCCAGTCTCTGGTTTCTGGTACCAGGCTGATGTGGCCTTTTTCAATATCAAGTGGGTTTCACTCTTCATCCAGTTCATATGTGTTGAACATTAAAGCATTCTTAGCTAAAGCCCACACATGCAGACATGATGAGATGAGCATGAAAGAACTACACCGTAGACTCCAGTTATTGTTTGCTAAGGTCAATAAAAAGCAACCATAAGAGAAAATACAGAATAAGAAGAATATAAAAAGTGAAAAAATCAATTTAAGATGCAAATATAATGTTGTTTTATTATATTTGTTCAATACTGCTTTTGGTACTATATATATCTGAACCACTACTTTGAATACAGATGAAAAGAATGTTTCCAAATCTAGAGGACAAATGATTTACATTATTGATCACTAGGGTTCTAGTATGGACTCCCTGGTGGTGCAGCGGGTTAAACTGCAGAGGTGCTGAATTTGCTGACTGAAAGGTTGGTGGTTCGAATCCGGGGAGCGGTGTGAGCCCCGCTGTTAGCCCCAGCGTCTGCCAACCTAGCAGTTTGAAAACATGCAAATGTGAGATCAATAGGTACCGCCTTGGCAGGAAGGTAATGGTGCTCCATGCAGTCATGCAGGCCACATGACCTTGGAAGTGTTTATGGACAACACTGGCTCTCCAGCTTGGAAATGGAGATGAATACCACCCCACAGAGTCAGAGGGTTCTAGACTTTGTGGAAGCCTATGCACATGTTTGCCCTGAGGTGTCCATAGTGGGTGTCAAGCAGCCAAAAAACAATGCAGTGATGCTTGTAGGACCATTGATGTCACGCTATTAATCTTTCTATCTGTGAATAGTGCACGAAGGAAGAGGCTTTTTGAAGGAAACCACTATTCTTTTTCTGACTGATAATGAAATGGTATTTAGAAGGAAACATAAAGTGCTGCAGCATTTCTCCCTCATCAGTTGAACATGACTCTTGCTTCAAAATTATTTTTATTTCTGAAATGGACAATAAAACATCTCCCATCTCTTGCATTATTTAAATCTACACTCCACAAACTGATGGCTAATTTAATGTTTTCTTTGCTAGTACACACAGTTCTGCAGCTGAGAAGACAGGTACTGGTGTTTCATTAGAATCAAGTCGTGTTCAAGTTTTATTTTGTTTTCCATCAGAATTGTGAGATTATTTCCTTGTAGAAATAAGTGTCATGTGGGACACAACTCTGAGTTCAGTTTCCTATGACTTCTTTCTTTATAATGTAGAACAGTGGTTCCCAAATCATTTTTTCTAAATCTTCTATTCTTTCTTTTATTGCTTTCATTGCCCCCAAATGCACCTGTGGCCATTACGCCCCCCCCCCGATCGCTGCAGCGCCCACCAGGGGGCGGTAACACCCACTTTGGGAATCACTGATATAGAATTTAATAGGATTGTATAGGATCATTTACAGATAGCCAATTTCCTTGGGATTAGATCATAGAAAACCTTTCTAGAGTTCTTCATTTTAAGTGAAGGTGGAATTGTCTTGATGGACCAAAACCCATACTCAATATGAATTGAGTTCTGGCACATGTTGCACAGAAATTTCCAATAAATAACTAAAGGTTATGATTTTAAACTGAAAGAATTTCCTGACTTAAGAGCTGATCAGCAAAGGAATATGCTGCCTCAGAATGTGGTGGAGCCTCCTTCTCTGGAGGCTTTTAAGCACAGACCGGATGTCAATCTCTTGGGGTGCTTTGATTCTATGTTTCTGAATGGCAGGGGTTTGGACTGTATGGTCTCTTCCAACTCTAGATTCTATAACTTTGTCCCATGTAAGTCAAAGTCTGCGATACTCTGGAGTTTCAGGTATCCCCGGGCTTCAGAACATTGTGGATAGCTGTGTTGGGTCTGGTTTGATGCAATCCACTGTCCATAAAGACATCATCCCTTGTACTGATCAGGAAAATTGACCTCCATATTTCTAATGGCACATGTGCCCTACTCTGAAATCAGCAGAGGTGACCATGGCAGCAGGATACTCAAACAAAGCTCCATAACCAGCTAGAAGTGGCAGCAACATGGAGGTGGTAACAGCTTGCTGGGGCCAATGCAGTCCTGGCACAAATGGACCATGGCCCGGGATTCAAATATAGAACCATTCATGTAACCCTCACGCTTTTAAGACACAACTTTCTGAAACAGCCAAGATATTTAACTGTATTTGTTCCTGTTCTAAATTATAAACTTTGTTGATTATTGTTCATCAAAACCTGACTCAAGTGTGCCTCTATGTTTGAAGATTTCCAAAGTAACTTTAAGCAGCTTTTAAGAAACTAATGGTGGCAGCATACCTTTGAAGAAACAGTTTTAAAAGGGAACCTTAGTAACTGAAGCCTTAGGGCAGACACAATTACACTCTTTCACCTCATACAAGCCAAGGGCTTAACAGCACTGTGGAGTGGGTGTGTGCCGGTGTACTTTCAAAAGGGTTTTGTATTTGGCCAGGCAGAGAGTTACCAGCTTTCTGTATATCATATCAGCGTTTGATTTTGGGGTTTTTTATTATCAAATAAATATTTCCCAGAATAAGTTCCCTTCCTATGATAAGAGGCAAGCAAAAGGTAAGGAAGGATACCTGCCTCCATGAATTAAGCCACAAATTCCAAGAGGGATTGTCAGCGCTCCATGCAGTCATGCTGGCCACATGACCTTGGAGGTGTCTACAGACAACACCGGCTCTTCAGCTTAGAAAGGGAGATGAGCACCCCCCCCCCCCCGAGTCAGAACCGACTGGACTTAATGTCAGGGGAAAACCTTTACCTTAACCTTTTAGTTATAAAATGTGAAATATGGATTCTCAGGGCACTTTACTCTTTATAACATAGTGCTGTGAACATGAAGACAGGGAGCAGTATTTTATGATTTATGTAATCATTGTGATGTTACCCATCTTTTTTGAGGTGATGATAGTAGGGCTTTACTGATGCTGCCATGAAGTGACGCTATATCAACATTCAGCCAGTGTGTTTATAATGTGGCTTATAATATGCAGCATGCATGTTGGGTATAGGGAAGGAATTTATTTGTTTTGCATATTAATGTAATCCTTCTCAAATCAAACATGCAAATTAGGGCACACTCGTTTTTGCATTTCTCAGAATTTTGTGATGCAGTTCTCCAATAAAAAATGAGACAAAATATATAAACATTTAGTGACCCAGTTGGAAACAATTAAAAAAAGCCGACAAAAATGCACACAGTGTGGAAAATTATATATATAATTTTGGAAAACTGCTTTCAAAATGTTTAGACTAGAAAAAATAGCTTGTAACATCATGCGCACATATATTTTAATTCACTGGGAATGATGGTTGTTATACTGGAGGAAAGGAAGGTTACATTGATATATTGAATAAACAAACATTTAGAAAATTAAAAAAATGTAAACTGTCCTGGGAGAGCTTTCTTTGGCTGAAGGGTGGAATATAAATAAACTTTTTAATCCTTGCATGCTCCAAAACTGACCTGTAACCTGCATACTGCACCTTCAAAGGCGGGAACAGTAAATAGACTATATCCAGAATACTTTATCACATCACTTTGTGAAGGATCTCTCTCTCTCTCTCTCTCTCTCTCTCTCTCTCTCTATATATATATATAATGCTAAAACTGAGAAATGATTTTGCCCACTGAAGCCTTCATTGAGCTTGGAAGGGAAGTTCCCCGGTGATTGAGATCAAAGCAACCTTTCTCACTACAGTGGAAGGATGTATAATAGGCAAGCTTCTGGAAAAAAAGTGAAGAATTTAGCTAATCAATAGCACATCATTCCACTTGAGAGAGAATTCACAGAAAGCAGCCTCTGCTTCAAAGGCAGAAGCCTTCTTTCAGAAGTATAGAACTAGCATGACTGTAAATAACTTCCCTCTTATTCAATAGGGGACCCCCTTCCAATTTAACAGATTCATCAGATTTGAACTTCTATTGACACTAGATTCCTAACTGAAGTGCTATTTTGCTATTTGAATGGCAGCTCAATCACTTAATCGGAAAAAAATAGCAAGGGCAATTTTTAAAATCTTACTGCTTTACAGTCTGAAAGCAAAATGCATTGACTAAACTTAACTATTTCCTTGAACATCTTGAAAAGAAAAGTATAATACATAGAATGATAGTAAGATGGATCTGATGAATGAATGAATGATAGAACCTTCAGATAATAAGAGTGCATTTATACCATAGAATTAATGTAATCTTACCTTACTTTCATTGTCATGGCTCAATGCTGTGGAATCATGGGAGTTGTTCTTTGGTGAAGCAGCAACATTCTTGAACTAAAGACCATATTAAGTTACAACTCCCATTATTCCATAGAACCGATCCAAGGCAGATAAAGTGGTGTCAAACTGCATTAATTATACAGTGTAGATGCATCTATAAATTGTTTTTTGAATAGCTACAAAGAGCATGTGCAGACATGGCTATAGATCTGGAGAACATTCCTCACATACTAATAGATTTATCAAAAGCCTTCCACTATTGTATTTCCTTTCACTGCATACATATATTTCACACATTTGCAGTAAGACTTTAAGGGTTGGATAAGGACCTCCAGATCTGTCAATAAGCATGATAAGGGAATACCCTAGCTCGGTGGTTCTTAACCTGTGGGTTCCCAGGTATTTTGGTCTACAACTCCCAGATATCTCAGCCAGTTTACCAGTTGTTAGAATAAATAAATAATAATAAACTTTATTCATAGACTGCCCTGTCTCCCCAAAGGGATTCAGGGTAGTTGTCAACAAATATGGCAAACATTCAATGCCCAAAGAAAAACCATGCAAACAGTTTCCATCAGGGCAAAACACATTAGGCAATTGAGAACAATATAACTATATCTTAATAATTGAAATAGCAAAAAAAATAAAAAGAAACAAAATAAAAATAAAGTAAAAACACCATACAAAACAAAAAGAACCCCTGATAAATATATTTTAAAAATGAAATATAAAACCAAATACATCAAAGTTCCATCATGCAAGGTTTAACAATGGAATTGCCAGGAGTGTTGAAATTGGACTTAATCAATTAAAAAAAGGCTGGGCAGAGATTAGTGCAAACAGCATATCATGGGGCCAGGGAAGTGAATGAAGTGCAGAACAGAGGACTATATGATTTATTATTATTTATTTATTTCCAACATTTGTACCCGGTCCTTCTCAACCCCTGAGGGGGGACTCAGGGTGGCATGCAATGGTAACAATTTGATGCCAACAACATACAAAAGGACATTACATACAACATTATACAATAGGTAAAAACATTAGGTTAAAAATCCATTTAAAACATTATTATTCACCATATAGCTGAATCCATGTCTGATTTAATGACCAATGACACAGACCTAGGGACTGGACTTAGGGACTAATTGTTCTCGAAAACTTGCTGGAACATCCAGGTTTTCAGTTTCCTGTGAAAGGAGGTCAGTGTGGGAGCTTGCCTAATCTCCTTGGGGAGGGTGATCCAAAGTTGGGGGGCCACCACGAAGAACATCCTCTCCCTTGTACTCACCAACCTTGCTTGTGATGGTGGTGGAAGCGAGATGGCAGATCTTAGAGCCCGCATTGGATTTCTGGGAGTTGAACGCCAAAATATCTGGGGACCCACAGGTTGAGAACCACTTCTCTAGCTAAAGAATGGTCCAGAGTTAGTTTGCAGCTCTTAAAAGAGCTTTTACCTGATCACTTTGCATGAGGATACAGACTTCCTCTACTTATTTGAAGGGTTAGGGACAAGATCACTGTCAGAAAATGGAATTGGTTGGAAAGTGGAACCCACCTAGGGAATATGAGGGAATTACAGAAGCTTGCTTGTGACCAACCACTTATTGTCCCTGTTGCTATCTGGGATGCCCCAAATCCTGAAAAAAAAAAAAAAGGAGAGAAAACATCATTGTGGCCAGAAACATGCTTACATTTTTGAATCTGAAGATTTTATTTTAGTGTTGGAAATCCTTAAGACCTATCTAGTAGTCTATATAACTAGACTTGATGGACTGATAGTCACTGTTGACTGTTTCCGATGATCCTCTTCACCATGTGCAAATGTGGATTATTTTCATTTGCTCCAAAATAGTGACACTGAATTTTTAAAGATATTGTGTGTAGAGTTTTTTTTACTGTCCATAGTTTTCCAAGGTTTTATATCATCTCTTCCTTTGCCAGCAACTAAAATAAAAGCTTCTGGCAACAGACTAAGCAGCTTTTACAAATTGGAAATCCGATTCAAGCTTTTGTTGCATTACGAAGACAAGTTATTATATACTTGAGTGCTTTCTTACTAGCTTTATTACTTTTTACATAGTAAAAAGTAATCAGATCTAATTTAAGTCAATAAACACAGAAGAATGAAAAGTATGAAAAAGGCAATGATCCACAGCACCCACAGCCTGGATAATTTATTACAGAAATATCATACAGATCATATTCTTGTTTTGCTTGTCTACCCGCAAAAGGTAATATAATAGAGTGCAATCAAATGGAAAATATAAATTGGATGTGATTTATGTGAAACTATGAGCTGATTTTGAAAACTATCAATTAATCTCGGGAGGCAGAACAGAATTATAGTAAGGACAATTAACTTGAAACCCTAGGTTGAATTTTACAAGTACATTTAAAATCAAGACTATGACTTTTCTTTTTGCTGTATTTTCAGAAATAATTTAATGGGATTTATTTAGGGTCATCGCAGGTGAGTGACTATATCTCATATAATTGGCTGTAGTTCTACAATAAAATTCAGAATGGTTAAATATAATCAGTGTTAGCTTCACCATACCTATGTAACCTATGTTATTGCCAGGCATGTTGGGACATGTAGTCCTCCTAAGTTCCTCAGCAAAGAACTGGAGGTTCCTAGTAGTACTACCTATGCTTTTACTGGCCCCAGCTGTGCTTGAGTTCCTCTGAAAATAAGGGCGGGTAAGAGATATGGCAAATATCTTTATGTTTTCACATGCCATTACATGAATGGTAGCCTAATGTTAAGTGTAATTTCATTTTTAATTTGTTTTATGTTGTTGTTAGAAGCTTTGCCAGAGCTTGGAAAACTTATTTCTTTGGACTGCTGCATGCTTTTATATATTCCATAAAGTAACTTTGCCACCCTTTGTCAGTTCAGCTGCTAGGAACAGATGCACTATCTGGCAGAATAAATTCATTTCTCTTGTGACAAAGTACTGCAGAAAATTTCCACTTTGGGGACAAAAACACCCCACTGTCGCAATATAAAAGACCTACTAGAAGCAGCCTGTGTGTGTTCTGCTCTTTGATTATCTACATCCACATAGTGGTGCCTTCTTGTTTGTCTTTGTTTTGGCAATTTTGAGTTTACATCTTCCCACAGATTGTAATGTAATGCAATTGTACATTTTAAAAAGCTGTTCATCTCTTCCAATGGAATATTGGATTTCACTATGGATGGAGATAACCTTACAGCTGGCACTAGAGCCTAATTGGAATGGCAAAGTTTTATCTCACTGGAGCATAGTTACATAAAATTGTTCCTACTGCTGTGCTGAATTCTCCTATCATATGTTTATTATTTGAACTTCAAAACACAGAAAGCCTTTACAGCCACTCTCAATTTTCACAGTGTTCCGGCTCTACATTCAGTATTTCTCTGCTTTCATACAAAACAGTTAAAGTGTTATCGAGCTATAGTACGCCCCTCCCCCACAAAGATTAATAGTTCACCAAGAGCTCAGAAATAAAAATATGATTTTTCCTTTTTTGAACCTTTTTTGGACTTTTGCAAGTGTAAGGCATTGAGAGACCAGGAGGAGATGAATGGCAGCTTCACCCTCACCCCCTGAAAAGACTCTATCTTATCTAGCCCTTCAATACATTGTATCTGTTTTCATGAATTTTTTGTGTAACTTGTATCCTTTTACCATATACTGTATCAATTTCTTGTATATAAACTGCTTCATAAAATGTATCAAAGATGTAGCCCAGAGACAGTCAATCTTCTGTGACCCTGAAGAGATAATCTCTTGGGAATAAGAAGGCTGGACAACTCTTCCTGGCCATTTCCCAGCCCAAGTAATCACCAAATCCATTGTTCATATGTATGTAAAAATAGGTGACTTCCCTTGCCAGCCCAAATAAACCTAAGACTGTTTGTATAGCTGTATGGTTCACCTAGGACTGAGAGATTGCTGTCTAAAGAAACAGAGACTTTAAAACATTTACATTTGCTAACGCCTTTATTTGACAACCAAGCCTTCGATGACCCAGGTTCAATACCTTTGTTCCCTAAGTTGGACACTTTTGTTTCTTGGAGATCATACCTTTGTCCAACACAGAAATGGAGAGTTGAGCTAATCAAAAGCTCATCAATATTTCTTTAGCTCTGTCTTTCTAGATTACACCCCCTCCCAGGGGGATATCACATTAGCTGATTGGTCCCTCACCTGACCAATCTTCAGCCATCGTTTCCCCACCAAGGGAATCCCCACCGGGAGGTGGCAACATCAGTGAAGTTTCCAATCAATTGGCACCTATCCTGACCAGCCCCCTTTTAAGCCAATCAGGGAAGTGAGTGGAGGATTGGAATAGCTGTATTAACTGTATAAAATGTCTTGCTTTTCTCTGTATGTTTATGTTTGTATATTTTGAAGCATCTTACTTGTATTTGCATCTCTTTTGGCCAAATTCTATTACATTTCTGTGGCTTGTCTTCAACCTGGTAGGGCATGTAGCGGGGGGGGGGGGGGGGTGGCTTGAGGGGCTTCACCCCCCCCCCCCCAAATGCTCATGTGAGAAGGCCTTACTGGTGCATTATTTAAACTGTTATAGTTATTCATATCATGATCTGATCACCATACTCAATATATCCCATATGCATGGGGGTATTGGGATAACAATACAAAAGGTTTGCTAGGGTAGACCCTCTTTCACTCAGACGCAGCCCCCCCCCCCCCACCCTTGAATCAAAATCCTGGCTACGGGCCTGAACCTGGTGAGTTGTTTTTCTGTCCTGGCTCTTTCAGTTTAGCATACGCTCACTGGCCATTCATAACTAATGCAGACTTAGAAGAATGGTATATTAATTCTATGCAAAAGGTGAACAACAGTTGCTCATTTAGTGTAGTGCAGAAAAGCTTTTATCTACATTCTGTACTGCCATTCTTTGATCCTCCCTCTCTGGTAGAGTAAAATTCTCATGTCCCCTTGTTTATCATATTTCAGTGAAAGTAGTAATATAGAGGTTAAAAGATCATTTTCTAATGTAGTTATAAATACAGTATCTGCTGCATCTTATCAAAGTGAGAAGCCAATAAACTTCTCAAGCTGAGAGGCCAAGGCTCCCCAGAAAAGCTGTGACCTCTCTTTATTATGGAACAACTCAGTCTAGGAAAAATGAAAAAGAAAGCCATAGTATTTTATCTTTTGTCTCAGTACTTTCAGCACTAGAAGAACAGAGCATAAATTACAATCCCCCAATAACCTGAAACTCACTCATCTTTATATGGGCATGATCCATAAGTGGGGATCATGTTCATTCAGTTCATATGACCTTCCTGTTCAAAGTAGGTTCTGCTGGGTCATTCATAATATGCAGACAATAGGAGGTGTAAATATATGCAAAGAACCATAACATTTTTTGCTGTTATAGATTGTTTCTGTTCTTATTTTATACATACACACACACCTATATGTAATTGTCACAGATTGTAAGTGAATTCTAATTCTGTCATTATAGTTATTTTTATGGTCCTTTATAACACTTTGATCTGCAGATTGCACAAGTCTGACCATATAGAGGGGAATTATTTGGCTGTTCTGCATCTTTAGTATGCATGAAGTGTTAAGGTGAAAAGACTACCTAAGAGCAATACAGTGTTCCCTCACTTATTTCTGGGGTTAGGTTCCTGGACCTCCCCCAATAAGTGAAAAACCGCGATGTAGGGATGCTCTATTTATTTTAATATTTATACATTATTTTAGTAGTTATACACTATTTTAAGTCTTTATACACTTAAAATAAAGCGAAGGAAAGGAAGGAAAGGACCTTCAAGGCTGGAGGGAGGGAGGACTGAGGAGGAAAAGTGTCTTGGAGGGCAGCGGCAGCAGCAAACCCCTACAAAACAGCAAAAATACCATAATATATATTTTAAATTAATATTTTTTGAAATCCACGAAACAGCAAGTCCACAATAAGCGAGAGAACACTGTATACTGTTATGCCTTCAGGTTTGGAGCATACTTTTGCTAAACTTTGTGCAGAGTGCTTGCTTGGTATAAAGTCAACCCCTAACATCTGAATACGTTTATCTACACAAACCTGATAAACTGAACTCACTGTGCTTTGGTTCCTGTCTTCATGAAATTCTTTTATTTCCAGTAGATAGAATGGGGTAAAATGTGGCCCTTCAACTATCATTTGATTTCAACTTTCAACAGCTTATCAGGTGGTTACAGTTTGATAACATCTGTAGGGCTACAACTGGTTGATCTCTCGACAATGCTAGGACCAATCATTTGTTTCAGTATAAGACATTATATGATAATACTGTATATGAATATGAGCATATTCATATTCCCAATGAAACAACTTCCCCCTCCTCCTCCCCCCTTCCTCCTCCTCTTCTTTGCTTACACAATGTTTTGTCAGACTCAAAAACACATACCCACTCACATCCTTATCATACACCCACATGTTAAATTCATTATAAAGGCACAAAAACATACAGTGAAAGTAGTATCTTCAAATAAAAGATAGGCAGTGGAATAATTGTTAAGATATGAATCCTTACAAACCAACTGAAGACTGTTATTCTTTAACCACATGCCGGTATGAGTATAACTTAATGTTATTTTTATCCTTTTTATCTGCATTTTAATCTACAGGCATTCCCTGAGTTGCAAACATCCAACTCACAATTGACTCATAGTTAACCATATGTTGACCATAGATGCAAACTGGAGGATTCAAAGATTCCTAGAGAGATGTTTTCTTAGTAACCTCTATGTCTTCCAGCGTGGCTCTATCATCAGTCTCCAGCAGAAATTGATCATCACACTGAAGGACCTAGAAATTTCTAGAGAGAACATTTTGATCAAATTGGTGAATAACCAAATCCACAAAGATCAAACCCACACATGTGGAGTGATGACTATCTGCAGATGTCATTATGACTGTATTGGGAAAATCCAAGAACAACTGTACTTCTATTCAAGTGGTTCTCAACCTATGGGTCCTCAGGTGTTTTAGCCTACAATTCCCAGAAATCCCATCCAGTTTAGCAGCTGTTAGGATTTCTGGGAGTTGGTCAAAACATCTGAGGATCTACAGGTTGAGAACAACTGTTCTATTCTCCTTTGAAGGGTTGAAGGAAATGTATTATGGTAACAGGTTTTTGTTAGCTCTAATCATTTAGGCTGGATGAGCATCATATGAATTTGAGAGGTGACAAAGCTTTGACTTCCTGTCAGTAAACATGAGTGGCAGTGATATTCAGTTTTCCCATGTCAGTGACACTTATCTGCCTCTTCCTTTTGGTCCTGCGAGTGCAATTGTGCTCATTCCTGTAACTGTTTTATTGGAAGCCAACAATCAAAAGTTTGCCTCCATGGCCCAAAATACTGATCACCTTGGTGACAGCTGTTGTCTGCTGCATGAGATTCCTCACTGAGCTGGAGTGCTTTTCTTTTTGCCTGGCCTTTGAAGTGACAGAAAAAAAAATCTATAAGTATAGCTTCCTGCTGAGCTCTTACTTTTAGAATACATTTTCATTACCTAAGAGCACTTGGTCCCTGATACCATTCATGTCTTCTGCAGATCATTCTGTTTACTAGTTTGTATACAAAGGGGACCTAAAGATTTCAAACTAATCCATGAAAGATTACCATTTATTTCATATGCTTTGTAGGACACAGAAGTCATATAGAGCGTTCATCTATATAAATAAAAATGTAATGTTTATTTGTAGGATTAACATAACTCAAAAACGACTTAATGAATTGACACAAAATTTGGACACTGCACCCCTAACAGACCAATGAGTGACCATCACTCATAAACACCTCCAAAAAAATATATACTGGAAAGGACTTAAACCCCTCTACCAAAGCTAATGACAATACAGCACATGTGTGAAAATAACAGCTCCCAGCATTCCCTAGACCAGGCCCTTTAGGAGAGGAGGATGACCCAAATCCACTGCTTCCAAGCTGCAAGCTTTCTTCTCCTTGAATGGGGGGAGGGGACTGTAAGGTGGTATGAAATTGGCTGTCTTCTCTAATCAAAACAGTCAAGCAAACAAAAAACAGCCTTCTTCATCCAATGTCCTTGAAACCATTCTGACTCCTTTAACCATCCACATCCTCTCCCTCCATATCTTCTTCATCTTTATATCTTACTACCTGTACCTGCCATGCGTTTCTGTAGCCAACCTTTCCTCCCTCTTTCTTTCCTCCTTTCTTTTTCTCCCTCCTTCCCTCTTTCCTTCCTTCTCTTCCTCTTCCCTTCCTTCCCCCCTTTTCTTTCCCTTCCGCTTTCTCTCCTTTCTTCCTTTTCTATCTATTCTTGGACTGCAACTCCCAGCAATCCTCCAGATTGATAAAATAGATTAGATAGAGATAGATAGGTAGATAGATTGATAAGGAGGACTGCTGGGAATTGCAGTCCAAGAATAGATAGAAAAGGAAGAAAGGAGAGAAAGCGGAAGGGAAAGAAAAGGGGGGAAGGAAGGGAAGAGGAAGAGAAGGAAGGAAAGAGAGAGGAAAGGGAAAAAAGGGAAGGAAGGAAAGAGGGAAGGAGGGAGAAAAAGAAAGGAGGAAAGAAAGAGGGAGGAAAGGTTGGCTACAGAAACGCATGGCAGGTACAGGTAGTAAGATATAAAGATGAAGAAGATATGGAGGGAGAGGATGTGGATGGTTAAAGGAGTCAGAATGGTTTCAAGGACATTGGATGAAGAAGGCTGTTTTTTGTTTGCTTGACTGTTTTGATTAGAGAAGACAGCCAATTTCATACCACCTTACAGTCCCCTCCCCCCATTTTACGGACAGCCATCATAACTTTACTGGGTGTCACGGCTGCCATCAGACGACTTCCGATCGTAAGCCACCTCCCCACCACCACCCCGCCATAGAACTACAGAGCAATTGTGAAATTGGGCAGATTTGTATTCATGGGGAGAATTTATGAATTTAGCCATAATAGCACCAAGGACCCATTAGTTTTGGCTTGAAACAACATGATAGGGTCAGTGACAGTCTATATTCTTTTTTGGAGCTTACCATCGTGAAAAGGGGCGTTACAATGGGCAGTCCTTAGCATCGAGGTATCATCCCTCTTTACAGAAGTGTATAATTAGTCCTTCCCTTCGCAGATTTCTTTTTAAAAAAATATTAATGACAGATATAGCATAATAGAGGCATTGTAGAACAGAGAACAGGCAGTTGTGTTTTTTTTTGCTTGTTTGTTCCAACTATAATATTGTAGTTAGAAGAGAGCTGTCATCCCTGTTTACAGAAATACATGATTACTCCTTCCTATGGAAATAAGTGGTTTAAAACAGTATCTTTGTTTCCAGAGTCCAATGGGTTTAGATGCAGAACACTGGGATCCCATGGAAAACAAGGGTTTAAAGCAGCACCCCTGTCTCAAGGGTACAATGGGCTTAGGTGCAGAACAATTGGATCCCATGGAAAGCAATTGTTTAAAACAGCATCCTTGTCTCAAGGGTCCAATGGGTTTAGATGCAGAACAAGTGGATCCCATTGAAAACAATGTTTTAAAACAGCACCCCGGTCTCAAGAGTCCAATGGGATTTGATGCAGATCCCATGGAAAGCAATGGGATCCCTGTCTCAGGGGTCCAATGGGTTTAGATGCAGAACAAGTGGATCCCATGGAAAGCAATGGCTTAAAACAGCATCCTTGTCTCAAGGGTCCAATGGGGATAGATGCAGAACTATTGCACCCCATAGAAAGGGATTGTGGCAGATTTGCATGAAGATAAAAAGCTTTGGGTGGGGACTTATTTCCAATGTGTGATGAGGAAGGTAGTGGGCAACTACGGGGAAGCACTAAAATGAACATGAATGAGGGAGGACTGGAAGGCACAATCAGCCTCGGATTCCTCTCTTTACTTAACTAACGATGCCTCTCAATACTACTGTCTGATAAAGTCCATAGTTAACAATGTAACATTACTTTTTCTGACACTATTTACTAGCTTCCAACTTCATTCCTTCCATAAATAGAAATATCTGAGATAACTTTGATCTGCAAAATATATATCAATCATTTAACTTAGGGATGGAGGACTCTTGTCATTGTTGTGTGCCTTCAAGTGGTTTCTGACTTACGGCAACCCTATGATGAACCTGTCACAAGGTTTTCTTGTCAAGATATGTTCAAAGGGATGTTACAATTGTCTTCCTCAGAGAATGAGAGAGTATGACTTGCCAAAGGTAATCCAATGGTTTTCCATGTCTGATTATGGATTTTAAGTGTTATATAGCTAGTTCTCATGTAGTCCCATCTGTAATGCCTGATTTGTGTCTATTTTAGGGAGGAAAAGAATAAAGCAGAATATTCAAAAATGAAAAGAAACTACAGGTTTTGTTTTTAGTATAGAGTGAAAAAGAATTCTGAAATGCTGAGAACCTTTGTAGTTTGAGATTTACCAAATATACTTGACTATAACCTGACCTGAATATAAGCCGAGGCATCTAATTTTACCACAAACAAAAAAAAAAAAACCTGGGAAATCTTATTGACTCAAGTATAAGCCGAGGGTGGGAAATGCAGCCGCTACTAGTCTATTTCAAAAATAAAAATAGGTCTCAATAAATTACATGAATTAAGGCATCAGTAGGTGAAATGTTTTTGAATATTTACCCTATTTCAAAGAAAAATGGTAAACTAGCTCTGTAAGTGTAAAAGGGTCAACAAAAACAACATGGTATCAACAAGAACTTAATATAATAATAATAATAATAATAATAATAATAATAATAATAAAGAATAAGAATAAGAATAAGAATAGTTTATTTGTATCCTGCCCTATCTCTGCATGGGGACTCAGGGCGGCTTCCAACATAGTAACAGGCAAACATTCAATGTCTATATAAACAGAAAATCATAAAAAATTCTAAACAAAAGACAATACTAAACATTGTACAATAAGTTAAAATAAACAGTTGCATTAAATAATTATCATTAAAAAAATAAAAACCAGCCAAGGTAAAGTGTCGTATCAGTTCCCTTTCACCTTCTGTTAAGCTTCTCCTATTGATGCAGTCTGGAACTGCACTGGCCTTTTCAGCTACAGCATCACACTGTTGACTCACATTCTGCTTGTGGTTGCCTAAGACTTCTTTCATAGAATCCTAGAGTTGGAAGGGACCACTAAAGGCCATCTGGTTCAACCCCCTTCATTCTGCCTTCATGCAGGGAAAGCACAATCAAGGCACTCCCAACAGATGGCAATCCATCCTTAATATTATTATTGTTATTATTGTTAAAAACAGAGTTGGAAGGGACCTCTAAAGACCATATAGTCCATATGGCCCCTCACATGCCTTTCCCTCCGAGCCCAGAGGAGAGCAAGGCCGTGGAAAACCCTGCGCCGGGGCTTCCTCCTCTGCTACCGCTGCCACCGAGGAAAGCTTGCCTTTCCCTCCTCCTCCCTCCTGTTGTGTGTGCTTTCCTTGATGGAGGAGGGAGCTGCGACTGTGGGGTTTGTTCATGGCCTCGCTCCCTTCTGGACTTGGAGGAGGGAAAGGCACATGAGGGGTGAGTGAGGAGGAGAGGTGAGGAGCCTGGTGGGAAGGCGTGGGGAAAGAGCTCTTCTTTCAGCCCCACACATTCCCACCAGGACCCTCATCTGAGTATAAGCTGAGGGGAGGTTTTTCAGTCTGAAAAAAGGGCTGAAAAACCCAGCTTATAGCTGAGTATATACAGTACTACCTCATCAGACAGGCTCCTTTCCCCATGATACACTGCTTGCTCTCCCCTTTCCTGACGGAGCCCATTACATGATGCATGGATACTTCCAGCTGGGCTCGGTCAGGAAAAGGGAAAGCAAGTGCCGTATGCTGCTGCCACAACACAAAAGGCTTCCTGTGTTGCTTTCAGGACAATGGGGGGGGGGGGAGCCAAGTGTTGACATTTCTTCTCATGTGATGGGGTCCCAGCAAGTTGCACAATGTGGGGCATGGAGTGACAGGCTCACCATGACCCTCGCTGGGCCCCCATGGATTCACCACAGTGTGTGGTGAATTCATGGGCCTTTGTGAGGAGGTCCTTATTCTGCACGGAATTCCTATGTGGTTGTTATTATTGTTAAAAACAGAGTTGGAAGGGACCTCTAAAGACCATATAGTCCATATGGCCCCTCACGTGCCTTTCCCATCCGAGCCCAGAGGAGAGCGAAGCCGCGGAAAACAGCATTTTCTATGCAAGTTAAAGCTGCATGGTTTTGAAAGTCTTTCCACAGTAGGAAGAATGCTTAAACTACTTACTACTTTCTTCCAGAAGAAAATTAATGATTAATTAACTCCCTAGCCCCTTTATCCTCTGGTGTTTATGCTGTTCTGTTTATGTAGACTGCCAAGGGGGCATTGCTGACAAAGAACTGCATATATCAGATTAGAGGATGAGCAAATGAAAGCACCTCTAATGTGGTTGGTGATACTATCAGGATCTGTGATATCACTCCGTGTTAGTCTGTTTCACCAGACATTACAAAGTCTTGAGGGACCATAGAAGATTAATGGATTTATTGTGGCATAATCTTTCATGGGCTAGAGCCCACTTTGTCAGATGCATGAAACACAGCCTCGTCTGACCTTACAGCTGTGACAAACAAGCTGATATCATAAAAGCAAGAACCAGATATGAAATCTTGGCTGAGGGAAGAAAAACCAGTCAATGCTTATGAATTGAAACTCCTTTGAGGGGATTCCACAAGACAGATGGATCGTCAAAAAGCATTACAGTATGTATTTCTATAGAAATATAGATATACGTGATTCTCAGGTACCTGAAAATTACTGTATATAGAAGATCTGCAGCCATGTTATCATCCCTAAGGGAATATTCAGCTTGCTGTAGCAGGCAGCAAAGGATATAAACCCTGAAAAAAAAACAGCTTTATATATTTGAAATACTCATATTTATTTATTTTCGTATTTGTATCCCACCTTTCATTATTTTTCTTAACAAAACTTGGGCAGCTTGTAAAAAATATAAATAATTTACAGGAAAATAAAACCAGAGAGTGAACAATAAGGATAAATCATAAGAACTTTTGTAGTTTATTTCAACTCGATGCCTTTTCACATTGCATGTGATGCATGTTTCGCCTTTCGTATCTTCCATTGTTTTGATAAACTCAACACAAAGATTAGCATTTGAATTTGGACTTTTTAGTGTTCATATTTTTAAAATGTTTTATTTTAATTTGTGCAGTTTAAATTCCACGTTGTTAGATTTTTGAGTCAATAACAGTGTCACAGAATGTAATTCATTAAATTTGATGCATACTTATTCCACCTGCCACATTAATCAGTTCATATCAGAACACATGAAGACTGAATTATTTGAGAACTTCTAGTGAAAGCAGAAATCCTAATCACTGAGAACTATTTCAGACTCTTCCTAAGTTTGACAGTGTAAGAAATTGGCTTTGTTTTTGTATGTATGTTGGGGAAGATGAGTAGCAAATCCTCACCTCTTGTTACTATTATAACTTTATTTGTACCCCGCTAGCATCTCCCGAAGGATTCGATGCGGCTCACTATGTTACTATTCTTGCTATGTGTCTTTATGTGCTGGCTTTAGCCTATAAAGCAGGGGTCCTCAAACTTTTTAAACAGGGGGCCAGATCACAGTCCCTCAAACTGTTGGAGGGCCGGAATATAATTTGAAAAAAAAAACATGAATGAATTCCTATGCACACTGCACATATCTTATTTGTAGTTCAAAAAAACACTTAAAACAATACAATAATTAAAATGAAGAACAATTTTAACAAATATAAACTTATTAGTATTTCAATGAGAAGTGTGGGTCTGCTTTTGGCTGATGAGATAGGATAGTTGTTGTTGTGTGCTTTCAAGTCATTTCAGACTGAGCGAGGGCCGAGTAAATGACCTTGCAGGGCCGCATCTGGCCCCCGGGCCTTAGTTTGAGGACCCCTGCTATAAAGCCTTAAACGGTTCCGGCCCAGCTTATCTGTCTGAACATATCTCTCCCTACGAACCATCTAGGAATTTAGTATTGTCTGGGGAGACCCTGCTCTTGATCCTGCCTTCTTCGCAGGCATGCTTGGCGGGGATGAGGGACAAGGCCTTCTCAGTGGTGGCCCCTCAGCTGTGGAACTCCCTCCCGAGGGATATTAGATTGCTCCCCTCACTCCTGACCTTCTGAAAAAAAGTAAAAACTTGGCTCTTTGAACAAGCCTTTGGAAATGCAGTGCAATAGACAAACACTGAATTATGTAAGTTTGAAACATGGAACAGATGCTATTGAAAAGTGAGATTAACAGAAAGACATGGGTTATTATATGTTTTTAATTGATTATGTATTGTATTGATTTTATAATGCTGTTTTAAATGCTTTAATTGTATATTGTGAATTGTTATGGCATCAAATTGCTGCCAATATGTAAGGCGCCTTGAGTTGCCTGAGGGGTTGAAAAGGCGGGATAGAAATATTGTAAATAAATAAATATTAATTTACACCTTGAGTCGCCTGAGGGCGGTATACAAATACAGTAAATAAATAAATAAATAAATAAATAAACTATGGTTTTATTCTAGGGTTTCCTTGGCCAAATTTATTCAGAGAAGGCTTCCCATTGCCTTCCTGTTAGATCTAAAGTATGACTTGCCTCTGGATTAGAGCCCTTAGCACTTAGAGCCCTTCCAGACAGCCACTTAATCCAGAGAACTGAAGTGGGATTAAAAATCCCAGTACTTTAAGGAGAGTCCTTACACAGAGCCATTAACCCCAGGGTGTCCAGAAAAGTTTGGTTAATGCAGATTGAAGGGAACAACAAAGAGTACAGGATATCTGCCTGAAGTTTTCCTTTAATTTTTTTCTTAACCACCCTCAGAGATGCAATGCAGCTCTTAAGCATTTTGTCAATACTTGTGAGCGCTAATGTCCTGATGCAGATACAACAAAGTACACACAAGAAGATTTCCTGTCATTGGCCCTCCTCACTCTCCTGGTACCTTTAGGCTTGCCCTCTTGAACCCCATTTCCCTTTGGGATCATTTGACTGTCATGCTGATGCCCACTGTAAACCCCGTTTCCTTCCATAAATATGAGAACAAAGGAATCGTTGGATAGTTCTTGTGGGAATTGCTTTCCTCTTGTGCTTCTATTTAGCCACCTGTATGTCTGTGGCTCCATCTGTTTACATCCCTCATCAACTCTTTTGAGATTTTGAAATGAGGATAAGTGCTGGAGCAGTCTACACCAGTATACCACAAGGACATCTCTCTCTCTCTCTTGGAGCACTGGGGCATACAGTGCTCTGTAGCAGCACATTTTTCACCCAGTATTGGATTTTATGTGAACTTTTTTTTGTGCAATCCTGTGATCAAGTTCACATTTTTGGTCTGCATTTTCTACCCACCCTCTCCTTCTATCCCACTTTCTTCCGAGTTTGGGGGCCTGTGTAGATGGGGTCTTAGTGGACCATTTCTGACTCATGCTGCAATAAAATAGGGAAAACTGACTTTGAGTCTTCACTCATTTAATGGAGATGAAATTTGAATATCCTTTTGAATATCCTTTGAATATCCTTTTGTCAAAGACCTGTACACAGAATCTCTGTTAATGCAGACACTTAATGTGTCATAGTCCAAGGCTGTCCATAGTCACACACAACAAACAATCCAACAAGGGCAAAGCATACAAATAGCCAGAGTTATTTTCAAGGATCAAAGCCAAGCAATTTCATCAATTCAAATCATAGTCCAATCACCAAAGTCAAAGTTCCATCCAAGAGTTCACCAACAGATATTAGGTATGTAGCATTTCCACAAACGTTGCTTTCAGCAAACTATCATCTCCAACTATTTATGCCACATTCACAAGTGCTCTCACTTGTTGGCTCTCTTCTGAGCCAACTGATTAGATCTCCTCAGTTAGGTAGCATCAGTTTCTAATTCCAGCCTAGCTGGAACGCTTAACTCCTGGTTTGCTTCCTGGAACTCCTGATTCTGCCCTAACTCTGTGTTCTTCCTTGAGGCTCATGGTCCTTCTCTGTCGGGGTAGATTCCGAAGTGTCAGGCTGTTGCTCTCTGCTTGCCCGTGACTCAGATGCTGAGTGAAGCAGCCCTTCATCTTCATCCTCATCACTAGCCCTGACACTTTTGTGAAGAGAAAAAGTGGGGTATAAATAAATATAAACAGAAACATAATAAATGATAGGATCCAGATCTCAGTATACCAGAAAGCTCATTTGGAGGACAAGGTACTCTAAAGCACTGCTTCTTAAGCTGTGGGCCCTGATTCCATATGGGGTTCCCCTTAGCCCAATGTAGGAATAACGAAATCTCACCAAGTGGCTGTTTAAGACATTTACACAAATCTGTATTTTCAGTAGATTCTTTAGGAGATGCATCAGCTATACTTCATAAAAATGAAAATAAGCTTGTTTAGCAACCCTTGCCAATGTTGGTTTGTTATTGTAAATGTTTGATTTTTATACCTGTTTTATATACCTAAATACCTGAAGTAAAAATGTCTCAAGCCAAAAGAGGTCCTGAGAAGAAAAGTTTAAGAAGCCCTGCTCTAAAGTAATGAATAATTAAAACTAGCATTTTAAAATCTCCACATGCACAGAACACTTATTTTTGGAATATCCAACCTCCAGCTAGGGGATTCTGGCGGTTCTACTCTGTTTTGTGCAACTTCTTGATAGCTGGAGTATTTTGAGAGATATACTCCAAAAACAATGTTTCCAACATCTATCCAGAAGCTACTATATAGCCAGTACATCTATTTCAACACTGGATTTATATGATCCCTAAACCCTTCTGTAGGTTGGTCACAGCATTCTCTACAATCTAAAACTTCTGAACACTTTTCAAGGACATTACAGTAATCAATTGGAGAGATTACATGATCATAGGTGATAGCTGCAAGGTGCCTTTATTCCTGCAATGACCACAGCTTTGGTTCTAAATGAAGGGAAAGATGAGCAAAATCACATTTATATGTAACTGTCGTTTGAACCACTGCTGTTTTCACTATTCAATCATAGTATATGGTATCAAGAGAGCACCATGTTATTGATTCCTAAATGGACTCTTTGAAGTAATGTGAAGTGTTACTTCTAAAATACTAAGATATTATTTCTTCCTTAACTCTGGTAAAGAATTAAGTTAATATAAAATGCCTGCATACTATTATATTGCTTTGGTATCACTTTAATGTTGCCATTCCCTAGGGTATATTTATAACAGGAATAATATCAGGTATGGGAAGTTGCCAATCAAAGTAAATAAATTTCTTAAAGGTTTTTGGTATGCAGTTTCTGTACAGTAGTGTTTTGCATCAATTAATAAATAGTAGCACACGTTTTGTTGTTAATCTCCACTAGAGTAGACCCATTCTACCTGTGTGTTTGCTCAATTTATTCCATGGGTCTATTCTAGTTGGGACTAACCTACAGGATAGAAGGAGGGGAAAAATATAATTCCTTTTAATGACATGGGTGGTCATAGCTAAAGTTCTCACCTTTCTTTTTCATCCCTTCAAATATCCCAAGAGATTGTCGAAGCATTGGATTTAGAGTTGGTATGGGACTCCCTTTTCCCCACCTGAAGTTTGGTATATAGGCATATTGGTTTCTACCATCATATATCTGCTGTACTATTTAAAAGCGTTTTTTAAAACACGAGGAAACATGTGTTGGGAAACATAGTGTATTACTTTGGCATAATAAGAACGCTTTCAGATGATACACAGAGCATACATCATAGAATCATAGAGTTGGAAGAGACCTCATGGGCCATCAAGTCCAACCCCCTGCCAAGAAGTAGGATGCTATAAGTATTGTTGAAGGCTTTCTTGGCTGGAATCACTGGGTTGTTGTGGGTTTTTCGGGCTAAATGGCCATGTTCTAGAAGCATTCTCTCCTGACGGTTCGCCTGAATCTATGGCAGGCATCCTCAGAGGTTGCGAGGTCCTCGCAACCTCTGAGGGTACCTGCCATAGATGCAGGTGAAACGTCAGGAGAGGATGCTTCTAGAACATGGCCATATAGCCTGAAAAACTTACAACAATCCAGGATGCTATAGGATTTTAAATTGAATTTACAGCTGTGGTTCAATGGAAGCTTAAAATTACCAAGTAATGATAGTGACTCTTCCAACCCACATATACCAAAATAAATGTCCCAATTTCTAAATGCCCTCATTGCATTCCATGTGTCATTTAACAGTGAAATGTTCACAGGAGTGAGTTTATCTAATATACTGCACAAATGGAAGCTGAACCCTTTAGAACATTTCCACTGAAATGTTCCTTTACATTAGCATTAACCCCAAAATGCAAGGAAGTCAGGTGAACAGAAAGGCTGAGCACTCAATCGCAAAGATGGAAACAAGGATTGCAACTGAAAATGGCATTTTATGAAGCCATTCAGATCTATTAAACTTTCCATCAAACTTTGACTTGTAGTCCTCCTCCGCCCCCTGGGCTTTTATTCTCATAGAGATTGATATGTTTCTCTCTCTTACAAAAAGGTATCAGACTATACACAAGAAATGTTGCTCATTTTTTGTTATTGTTAATGCTTCTCTGCATTCTCATGTCAGATACGAGTTCATCTGACTGTTTCCTTGACTTTCTGTAGGTCTGTTATGCATACACCAGAGTCTTGCTTATCCAACCTTCACTCATCCAACGTTCTGTATTGTCCAACGTGGTCTGCCTCCCACCCGGATCCACAACTGTTTTAATACATTGTGATGTTTTGATGCTAAATTTGTAAATGCAGTAATTACTACAGAACTCTACCGTATACTGAGCTGCTTTGTCTGTTGATTTGTTGTAAAACACGATGTTTTTGTGCCTAATTTGTAAAATCATAATGCAATTTGACATTTCATAGGCTTTTCTTTAATCCCTCTTTATTATCCAACATTTTTGATTATACAACTTTCTACTGGCCCATTTATGTTGGATAAGTGAGACTCTGCTGTATGTACAGTACTTACATCTTTTAAACAATGTCTATTTCCCTGATGAGATGAACATTGATTATTACAATGAGAATTAACATCCCAGCCTTGCATAGAAATAGGTTGTTGTTATGGCAAACAGTAGTTTATAGTAGTTTACTCACAAAAAACATTGAATACTTGAAGTATGGCGGATAAGGACAAGGCTGTCCTATGTTGAAAATGTGTTCTGAAAGACTGATTCCAAATTGTACGGCTCTATGTAATTAGTCCCACCTCTATGGACAGCCAATGTGTCACAATGAACTGGAACTTGAGAAGCTGAGGTTGAAGTCCTGCAGAGCCATGAATCAATGAAAATCCTGGGGAAGTCACTCTCTGCTGAAGTGATTTATTTCATAGGGTGGTTGTTGTAAAAATAAAGGGAAGAAGGAGAGAACAATGCATATATCCTCTTGCGCTCATTGGAGGAAAGGGAGGTGCAAATGTAACAAATACATGAATAAATCAATGGGCTCCTATGGAATTCCTAAAGCGTTTTTTGAATAGCAAGTCCATATCACTCCTAAATCTTGGAAAGAGACTAAAGGCTCAGTGGGGGAAAACCTTTGTAGGCAGAAATCTGCATGTTTAGTTTCTTAGCACAATCAGTTGAAAGGGTTGGGAAAGGAAACTCTGCCTGTGACATTGAACAGCCACAGCCTTTAGAAACGTAATGAATAAAAATTTTCTTGTGCTCAAAGACAAAGTTTATCTTAAGATAAGAGTCAGTTGACAGGTGTTGCCAAAAATTATACTGAAAGACCCTACAAATTCCTAGAAATGTGTACTCTATGGCAACTTTTGACATAAGTAATTCATTTCAATAGGGGCCCGTCTAGACAGTACCTTTATTGCAGTATCTACCGCTCTCCAAAGAACGTTCTGGACAGTCCCGAATTAATTTTCTACAAACCAGGAAAACCCTGGAAAACCCTGGTTTGTAGTGAATTAATTAGATAGTGGTTTATTCCGCACCTTCTTGGAAGGCGTGGATATACCCATTGTTTCCGGTTCTGTACTGCAGAATACTGCACTCCAGACAGTATTCCCACAGTTTACCAGGCTAAATAAGCCCGATAAACTGGGAATACCTACCTCTGCCCGCAAGCCCCCAGGCTCCTTAGGAAAGTAATGAAAATTTACCCGGCCTCCATTACAGGCTTTGGCCAGCTTGCCTGGTGCATAGAAATTACGCACCAGGAGAGTGGTGTGTGTGTGTGTGCGTGTGTGGAAAATCGATTCCCCCCACTCTCCTGACACATCATTTCTATGCGCCGGGAGAGCTGGCCACAGCCTGTAATGGAGGCTGGGTAAGTTTTCATTACTTTCTTAAGGAGTCTGGAGGATTGGGGGAGGGGAGGAGGGCCTCCAGACATTCTCTTGGGCTATTCCCGAGAAAATGTCTGGACACCCACCCCAGAAAGCACGCACTTTCTGGGATACATGTGGACAGGCCCCCAGGAAAATCCTCTTTATTAAAACATGGATTCTCCTGGGATAAAGGCCTGTCTGGATCCACCCTTGGATTCAATATTCTTTCCACAGTAAGTTTGGGAATGTATCCTCCATGGATCTGGGATTTGTACTGTCACAGGGATGACACCAAACCACTGCTAGGAAAATTGCTTTTCAGACAATTTCAGTGATACAGCCCCCCCCCCCAAATAGCACTTTAAAAATGTTCATTTATATAAACCTCTAGTTCCAATAAGAAAATCATCATCATCCTAGGAAATGTGCCAAAGCTCAGAATAGCAATTTAGACCTTAATGTATGTGCTTTCTGTATCCAATGACCTTATCACACTAGCACATGGATCCATTTTAAATCCACTTTCTGCCTCCTGTAGAATTCTGGGGCTTGTAGTTTAAGGAGGGACCTTTAAACTGCTCAGCCATATAGGTCCTGGGCCTCACAAGAAATAGTTTTCTAAGATCTACAGAGACACTCGCTGGAACACCTCAGCAAGCGAGAGTCCAAAAGTGGCAGGCTCAAACCCAGAACCTCAATCAATGGCTGATACCAAATGAGAGACTCCCTTCTGGGCACACAGAAAACTGGGTGACAGTTGACTATTGGAAGGCGCTGAACAGACTGCGCTCTGGCACCACGAGATGCAGAGCCAACCTCAAGAAATGGGGCTACAAAGTGGAATGCACAACATGCGAGTGTGGAGAAGAGCAAACCACAGACCACCTGCTGCAATGCAACCTGAGCCCTGCCACATGCACAATGGAGGACCTTCTTGTGGCAACACCAAAGACACTCCAAGTGGCCAGCTACTGGTCAAAGGAAGTTTAATCAACTACCAAGCTTGCAAACTCTGTTTTGTCTGTTTGTTAAAAATTTGTTTAAAATGTAATACAATTGTCTGGTTGCTACTGATACAATAAATAAATACTAAACTGCAAACCTCAGAAACCATATTTAAAGTGGATCCATGCTCTAGTGTGATGAGGCTGAAAGATGAGTCAAAATGCCTGGCAGGGAAATCATCCTCAGTGATGTTTCTGACTTGCTCACTTGCCTTTTGTTTCCCTTGCCTTTGCAACTGAAACAAATAGATACGGGCTGCGACACTGCACTAGTAAAGCGTTCATTGGATTTCATTTGAAACTCTTAGCTGCCAACACAGCTGTTCCCTGGCTCAACCGTAAGTGTCATAAGGCATAAGCAAGCCTGTCAGAATGCACTCTCCAGCTGAAGGGCAAATTCTTTTGATATTGATTTTCAGTATGATTGCAGATGTAATGAAATACAGGTATCTTGAAAGTCTATCTTTGAAATGAATGAAATTGAGCTGGGAGGGTGGTTTGAAGCCTGAAAATCTTTGCTGGTAAAGGTATTCTTTCTTTGAGGGTGTTCATAAGGAAAATAGAACTTCTTAAATTTAGCTGGCTGCACAGATAATCTGCTGTAGTCAGTTATTTAATCTATTTTCTTCATATCTCACCCCATTCTAATTTGTTAAATTGTATGTTACAATCCTGCCCTGAATATATCATTATGGAGAGTATAATTATTACCAAAACTTATGAAGGGTTATATTGATAGTTACTTAAAATAATCATAAAATCATGTACACAAAAAACTCAGGCAGAGAAAGCACCAAAAGACAATAGCATGAACTACAACAAGAGTTGGCATCCCAATAATGTGATATTTTATAGCCGAGACACCAGTATTTATTGCAGTATTTTAGGAAGTCAAGGTTTCTAAGATCAGTTTCAGTCCCTGCAGTCAAATGCTATAGACCAGACTCTTGAATTAATCTGTCCCACCACTTGCAATCTTGATTGTTGACCAGCTTGGTTAATAAATTGTCAGTTGGGTCTATGCCATAGTAAAGGGGATGGAT
Organism: Anolis sagrei; assembly: GCF_037176765.1. NCBI lineage: Eukaryota > Metazoa > Chordata > Lepidosauria > Squamata > Anolidae > Anolis > Anolis sagrei. The sequence continues at coordinate 104,110,169 of NC_090026.1, read as the reverse complement.
AAATATATTTGAAGAAATACCTATTTTCTCCATCACTGTCTAGGAAGGCCACACCCAGTGATAATAATAGGAGAAAGGCCTGTGTTACAGGTTCCCCAGCTCTTTTGTGCACCCACAATGAGCAAATATGAGCCAAGAAAATGGGAAAATCAAAATTTACTCTTAAGTAGCAGAGTCAAGGAGAAAATTCAACAAGCAGCTTCAAAAACACAAAACCTCCAGTTTCAAAATAACTCAGTCCACCTGGAGCAACAAACTCACATAAAGTTCTTTGCATTAAATTCATACATCTTCTTTTGAGATTTCTTCTTCCTTTCATAATGCAAGGCTCTTACTCCGAGTAAGTTCTGAAGCAAATGGTTCAGTAAGTCCCAAAATCCATTACAAACATTCCCCAAGTTATACCCCATTCAGGGAGTGGTTCAAGCTTGTTATCCTTGATTGTCCTAATTATCTGACTATGAATTATGATTGACCAGGTGTTAACACACACACACACAAGTGGCAATCCCACAGAAACTTAGTCAAATACATGCATATGCAGTAATAACCTGCAACCCACAAATCCTTAAGGATGGCTTTCATGGGGTCAGAAAAAGTGTACTTTCCCTTGATTTCCCTTACGACTTTAACTGTATATTTAAATGCAAGATTAAGAGCTGGTGAAGAGAGCAAGACTCTACTGTTATACCTCAAGAGTGATAAAATCCCTTGTTATGTTACTTTCATAGTGCAGTGTTGTTTTCTGTGAAAATTAAATTAATTACAAGCAATGCAGAATTTCTAGTGCATGACTTCCAAGCTCTGCCAAATAACTACCCGAAAGCAATGGCCTGGATTCACACAGCTGTGGGTGAAATCCCACTCACATTGTAGAATGTGTCACTTCTGCTTAAAAGCAGGGTTGAGGATTGGAGGAACTCTTTAGAATTAGAGATATAAATCTATGTGTTCATTGTTCTTGTAGGCAAAAATGTCTCATTTTGGCGGTATGCTTTCCATTGGGTGAAAACAGTTAGCTGCCTGAATCCATAAATTCTGTATCCACAGATACAACAACTCACAACTTGAAAATATTCCAGAGCAAAAAAGATACCAAAATTAAATTTTTAATTTTGCAATTTGATGTAGGGGTACCATTTTACTACACAATTGTATACAATGGAACTTGAGTATCCACAGATTTTGATATCCACAGAAGGTCTTGGAACCAATCCACAGTGGATACCAAGGGCACATGTGATTCCCAACTGTTATTTGCATTTCAGTGTGCAGGCTCATATGGGAAGATGCAGTACATGCATTGCATAGAACTGTATATGTAATAACCAGCACTTTAAATTGTGCTTGGACATTTATTTGTACCATGTAAGTCTATTGCTAAAGTTAATTCTGTGTTCTCAGTGGCAAGTTCCACTTAACAATCCTATCTGCATGTTGTATCCAACAGCAGAAACATTTCTGTCCTTAAACACCACATCAGTATAGTAAAATCAGCAAGCAGTTTATTGAAGGATATATGTAAGCCAAGCAATAAAAATGATAGAAACAATACAGTCCAAAACAGTGTTTTCCAAAGGTAACAGATATGAACTTCAAGATACAAAGGTTAAAAACTCAAGATCCAAGGATGCAAAATCCAAAAGAACAAGATAGCATGGAGATCCAATAACCAGAACAGGAACCTGGCAAAAACTTGAAACATGAAACATCCACTTAGAAACAAGACTGTTATGAAATTTCACTGTTGACGAGACTGAGCTAAAATCCTTTCTCCATCTCATATAAAGGTTTTCCTGTCCCGTGAAACGAAAAGAAAGCATTCAGTTTGCCTTTAGAACCGGATAAGGATTTCTTATCTCTCTTTTCTAGTGGACGGGCTGACCTTCGGTGATCTAGAAAACTCTGTCTTAGTCTTGTTTTCTATCTTCAAACTCCTTAAATTCTGCATCTTACAAATCATGCTCAGAGAAATACTTCTGTGAGCTTCTTCCAGGAATTTGACCGTGGGAATGTACAGGAGAAGCACTCTATTTATGAGAAACCTCAGGCCTCTCAGCAAGGCCTGGGCTTAACTCAGGTCAGGAAAACCCTCACCCCCCCCCCCCCCCATTGACATCAGACACAATCACAAGTGGAACTACAACACTGCACCACTTTGGGCCAGCTTAAGTTTCTCAGCATTTTTCAAAGGTGGCCCCAAATAGAATACATTGGATTAGAAGTGGATGTACCAGGACATCTCCTGGAATGGGTGCAAATGTCACATTAGCTTTCATAGTGCAAATGCATTCCTGGCCACTGCCAAAACCTCGGTCAAGGCTGAATCCAGGAATATATCCACTAATGTATACCTGTATGATCAGGGAGACCTCTCCAGCATCGTGTGTCCACCTTTTGACTAAAGATAGAAAGAAAACTATTTGAAAAATGGTCAAAAACATAGTCCTTGAATATCAGGAAACACTGATGAGATGAAGTTTGGTCTGATGAGACACTTCACATTACAAGTGTTTCTAAAATAACAGTACAGCATGTGTTCATAAAACCCAAAAGGCCAAGGTACAAAATGATCTAACAAAGCAGTAGGACTGGAAACAAGCAGAGTTCTTTCAGGTGCCTCAAAAATAAGAGGACGTCAAAGGAAACAGTTGGGCTGCTGATTAATGAGAAAGTTGAGCTTGTTAACAAAAAAAAAATGAAGGAAGCTGAAGAATTCAGTGTCCACTTAGCTTGGATTTCTTATTGAAATGTAAATTGTTATCAAATGACTCAATAAGAGAACCAGAAAATGGAAAATGAGTTATCAAAGGTTCGGGTTTTGACGAGGTTTTGTTGTATGTTTTGTTGCTGCTGTTTTTTTTTTTTTGCTGATGTTGAAGGAGCATGAGTAATCTGAAGCAAGCAGGAAGCATGTAGCCTATATGATATATTAACACACTCACAAGCTTCCTTCTTTGTATGACATACTATAAGTGAATAAAATAAACTACTTGCTTTCATCACATTGTCAAGTTTATTCTGTTTATGGAAACTGAATGGGGGAAATGCTTTGGGTACTTGCAGAAGAATTTTGGATAGTATAAAATGCAATAGTTTTATGTTATACTTCAGAAAATATAAAATGTGAGAAAGCCAGGATAAACAATATAATTCCAAATTAATTTTACTTTATTTAAACTGGACTATAGAAGTTAGTTAATTGTTTCTGCAAATAGCTATACCATGTTACTTGGGCGGCTTTGTCGGAGTTACAGCAAGACAGGATTTAGATCAGAGCATGGACTACACTAGTTAATGAACTCTTGAGTTATGAATTTTCTAGGTTTGTATAGAGATTTCACCCACTTTGTAGATTTCCCCTTTAACGCTGAAGTTAAAGATATGCTTTAATGAATTAGGTCATTCAAATTCATTGGAATTCATTACTGTAGCTGTTCATTTCTGTAAAACAGAATAATAATAATAATAATAATAATAATAATAATAATAAATAAATTTATACCCTGCCCAATCTCCCCAATTTATTTATTTATTTATTTCGGGCACTTCTACCCCGCCCTTCTCAACCCCTGGGGGGACTCAGGGCAGCTTACAACCAGCACAATTCGATACCAACAATTCATCAGATAAAATACATAACAGCAATAACCACAATAATTAAAACATTCAATTAATACAATAACACTTAAAAAGCCAGTCTAGTGGCCAACGTTCACCGAGTTCTAAAATCCATAAGTTAATTCAGCATTACCATAGTCCTTTCCAAATTCTGGTCATCATTACCTTGTCAGTCTGCCAGATTACCCAAAAGCCTGTCCCATATCCATATTTTCAGCTTCCTTCTGAAGGAGAGGAGGGATGTTGATGACCTAATTTCCCCAGGGAGTGAATTCCACAGGCAAAGGGCCACCACTGGGAAGGCCCTGTCCCTCGTCCACACCAGCCTCACTTGTGATAGAGGTGGGGCCGAGAGCAGGGCCTCCCCAGAAGATCTTAAACTCCGAGGTGGGACATAGAAGGAGATACGTTCGGACAGGTATGCTGGTTTTGACCTATAGGATTTTATAGGTCAAAACCAGCACTTTGAATTGTGCTCGGAACTGGATCGGGAGCCAGTGGAACTGACATAACAGAGGGGTGGTATGTTCCCTGTATGACGCTGTGGTGATTAATCTAGCTGCTGCCCGTTGGATTAACTGAAGTTTCCAAACAGTTTTCAAAGGCAACTCCACGTAGAGCGCGTTGCAGTAATCTATTCGGGATGCAACAAGAGCGTGGACCACTATGGCCCAAGGGATTCAGGGCTGCTCACAACATGAATAAATACAGTAAAACACATAAACATAAAATAAACAGATAATAGCACATCAAATCAGTATAAAAGCAAACAAGATAAGCCAAAACACAAAATTAACAGTCAAAATTTATAAGACATTAGTTAAAATACAGCCATTCCTATGAGTTGAAAGGGGCCTGCTACTCAATTCGAGGTATATCTATGTAAATAGAGGCCTTGTTCACATTAAAGAAAAGTCTGCTGCCTCAGAATAACCTCTATTAGGATTGGAGAAACTATAACATATGGATCTATCATAAGAGGACTTTGCACTGTTTCCATAGGTCATGAGATTTGATTACACACATTTAGAAAAACACAAAAACATCTGGAAAAGTTTATGGGAAATGTTCTCCTGGCTCCTCCATTTAGCATAAAGTCACAGGCATCTGGTTATTTCCATATTGCCAGGTTGTGAATGGCTATGCACAGAAAGTATACCTCAAATAATTCTATTGGGACTACAGTTTATAATTTAGCATTGTCATTTGCTTTCTACAAGAGATACATACATATATATCCTTCTTATTAACAGGTACCAGTTCCGGGATATTGACAATGGTGTTAAAGAATATGCTGTAAAATGAAAAATAATAAAGTATATCAATTCCTTTTCTCAGGGCAAACATCATCCTGAACTGTCCATACATTGATTGAGTGCTTAAATTATTCGCCTAGACGGAAAATCCAACAATGTTCCCTCCTCTTTTTCATAAGCAAAAAAGAAGCAAAAGTAGCACATAAACCTCTGTTTATTTTCAATTGCAGTTAAGATACAAGACTGAGCAATAAGTCTGACTATCTCTGTGCACTGTGTGGAGAGAAATAGAAAGACAGCAAGGATTCATAAAAATAAAACATGTCAAGTTTACTTGGTTTCTGGTTTTGACAGGATAATAAGCTTGGCAGACGGGCTGAAGAAAGTGGACATCTCCTTTGACTTTGTAAGGAATTTGACATTAGTCTACATCTGACTCTGGAAAGGAAGTTTAAAAACAGTACTTTGAAAATAGTTGCAGGCTGGTGTTCAAAGCATTATGTAACTGGCTACAGATACCAGTTTCTGATATTATTTGAATAAAAATGTGAAACAAACTAGTGTAGTAAGAGTTAACAATATCTCTGCAGCAGATCAATGCTCAGCTGTTGGAAGTGAGAGATTTGTAATACAGTTTTCTTTATGCATAATCAATTATTCCTTTCCGACTGAATGCAGCAGGGCATTAGCACTGAATGAAGCAAAAACGGAAAGCCAACTGATTTTACTGAGGATAGCTTTGTGATCAAGTTGCTCATTCTGGTTTATATATCCATGTATTTTTCATTTAATTAGAATTCTTCACTTCATTTCAAAGATACAGGAAAAGAGTGCCTAAAAGACAATATATTTTTACCTGTGGCAAAGCTATTTGTGTGGAATTAGCTACATTTCTTACCATATCTAACCTTCAAAACTAGGGCTGGGCAAACCCCCTTGAGCTCCATAACACACAGTGTTCTCTCTTTGTCACTTTAGTGCCACTGAAATTTGGAAGTGCATCAAACAATCCTGTGTTTTGCACTCGAAACAAAGTGCAATAGAATTATGCCCTGTATCTGAGTGAAGAATTGTATTCCTAGATGCCTCCAGGAAATGTGATTCTTATCATGATCTTGTATTAGTCTCAACCTTCTTTCTCTTGACAACTCAACATGAGTTTTTCACTTCTCAATGCTCCTGAATTTTGGCAATCATAATAATAGGAGTGTATGTATACCACCCAAGTTATATTTTGTGGTCTTAAATTGTCCTTCAAGACCTGCCAAAGTTGACTTGCCATTTTGATAATCCTCACATCCTCTAATGCTTGAAGAGTATAGTGCTAAAAATGGAACGATCTGATTGACACCTAGGGTTCGGTGTAATGAGAATCCACAATGACTCATTTGGTTTGATTTAGTGTAGGCATCCACACAAGTTATACCAACATACTATACTTCGGGAAGGTACTGGAAAAGAATACCATAAGGATATCTAATGAGGTTTGGTTATGTAATCAAGTTACATTTCTTCCTTTTGGGCCCATCACATTACTCTCAAGAATCAATCAAATTGGTTTAAGTAATTGACACTGAATTTCATAACTGATGTTGCTGAAACTGTTTAAACCTCCATGGAATAGATATTGGACTGAAAACTTTTAGTCACTCATTAGCATGCTTTATGCCCAAGTATAGTGAACAAAATCAAACATCAAAGTCTTTCATTAGACAGTTGCTAAATTATTAATCTCGATTTCATTCACTAATGTTACATAGTCCTCTAGATTAAAGATCATTGCATCATCATTTTACACATGTATTTTCTTTAGCACCCAGTTTTTCAGAGATTCATGGCAGAGGGATCATTATAGTAAGCAACTGAGTGGCTAACTCTGAAAAAGTCACTTAGGAGCTCCTATAAAAGTTGGTGTGCTCCATTCCACATGGCATATAGATCTTGCAGGATAGACTACAGCACCTTACTACCACAAAAGTCAGAATGGCAATATCATAGAGAAAGCAATGAGATGGAATGTGGCATTCTCCACACTTGGACAAAAACGTTTGCCATGTATCCATGGGGTAATTAAGGGCTGGGGAAAGGCAGAGATACAAAAAGACTATAGGGCACTAGGCTGTACAAGCAAAAGACCTTTCTATTCCATTGAGATTTGCGAGTCAGTGGGTGGTTCTACACTGACACTATAATCCGCTTTGGAACCAGTTTGGGAGAAACCAGTTATAATGCACAGGTCATTGGATTGTCATATCTGGAACTGATTTGAGGCCAGGAATGTGCTAACATTTAGCATTGTCCAGAAATATAATCTCATCCAAGACATACCGAATCCCTGAATGCCCTGATCTGCATTTTGACTCTGTCTTGTATGGATTAAATTTCAGTTTGTTTGCCCTTATCTACTGCATCACAGCCACCAAATACTGGCTTGGAACACAAAAGGATTTCCTTGTATTCAGCATACTTGTGAGACTCAACCTCAAAATTCTTGTGGTTTCATGTAGTTGCTAAGAACCATAGAAGTCAAAACTATGCCCACAGCTCAACCCATGGGGATCAAACAAGGATCATCCAGCACTACCTTCTGAGTTCAGGAAGGACTGGAACCATAACAAAACAATGACCCCATGCTTCATCCCAGAGGGGCAACTCAGAAGGTTACCATGGTTGATGGTATTGAGAGCTACTGAGAAGTCCAGTAGAACCAAAAAAGGAACTCACCCCCCAAACTCCTAGTTCCCTGTGTAGGTCATCTCCCAAGGAGACCGATCTGCCTCTATAATATTGCTAGTTAAAAACCTTTTGAGTTTTAAGTATTATTCAAATTAACATTAAATGTCTACAGGTGAGAAAGAGGCAAGTAACACTTCCTTGCACTCTATATATGAAGTTATATAATGTATTGCTTTTTGAGGGTTGTGAGTGGAGATAAGTTGCTGTTTTTTGTAGAAAATGTGATTTGAAAAGATGTGTTGGAGTTCAGGGAACAGGAAAAGATTAATATTTCATAACTGTTGACTAACACACTCTGGAAGAACTGTACAGTTCCTGAATGGCTATAGAGATCCCACTTGGCCTCATATTCGTATGGTTAATGGCTGTTATTCCTGAATAAACCTGGCCTTGCAAACTCTCTTGAAAAACATGAGAGGGTAATTTATTGTTTTAGTTATACTGTGTTTATTGGGATGTATGAGTACATACCAACCTGATGTAAAGTTATTGGTATGTCACCTCACACAGTTAAAAAAGATCTGTGGGCTTTGTAATAGCTCTCATTTTTTGGCGTTGAAGCACAGTAATTCTTTAAAATGTACATGTTATATTGTTGTTGTTCATTCGTTCAGTCGTCTCCGACTCTTCGTGACCTCATGGACCAGCCCACGCCAGAGCTCCCTGTCGGCCGTTACCACCCCCAGCTCCCTCAAGGTCAATCCAGTCACTTCAAGAATGCCATCCATCCATCTTGTCCTTGGTCGGCCCCTCTTCCTTTTGCCTTCCACTTTCCCCAGCATAATTGTCTTCTCTAGGCTCTCCTGTCTCCTCATGATGTGGCCAAAGTACTTCAACTTTGTCTCTAGTATCTTTCCCTCCAGTGAACAGTCGGGCTTTATTTCCTGGAGGATGGACTGGTTGGATCTTCTCGCAGTCCAAGGCACTCTCAGCACTTTCCTCCAACACCACAGCTCAAAAGCATCGATCTTCCTTCGCTCAGCCTTCCCTAAGGTCCAGCTCTCACATCCGTAGGTTACTACAGGGAATACCATGGCTTTGACTAGGCGGATCTTTGTTGCCAGTCTGATGTCTCTACTCTTCACTATTTTATCAAGACTGGACATTGCTCTCCTCCCAAGAAGTGAGCGTCTTCTGATTTCCTGGCCACAGTCTGCATCTGCAGTAATCTTTGCACCTAGAAATACAAAGTCTGCCACGGCCTCCACGGTTTCTCCCTCTATTTTCCAGTTGTCAATCATTCTTGTTGCCATAATCTTGGTTTTTTTTATGTTTAGCTGCAACCCGGCTTTTGCGCTTTCTTCTTTCACCTTGATTAGAAGGCTCCTCAGCTCCTCCTCACTTTCGGCCATCAGAGTGGTGTCATCTGCATATCTGAGGTTGTTAATGTTTCTTCCAGCAATTTTCACCCCAGCTTTGCATTCATCCAGCCCCACACATCGCATGATGTGTTCTGCATACAAGTTAAAAAGGTTAGGTGAGAGTATGCAGCCTTGCCGTACGCCTTTCCCAATCTTGAACCAGTCTGTTGTTCCGTGGTCAGTTCTGACTGTTGCTACTTGGTCCTTGTACAGATTCCTCAGGAGAGAGACAAGGTGGCTTGGGATGCCCATCCCACTAAGAACTTGCCACAATTTATTATGATCCACACAGTCAAAGGCTTTAGAATAGTCAATGAAGCAGAAGTAGATGTTTTTCTGAAACTCCCTGCCTTTCTCCATTATCCAGCGGATATTGGCAATCTGGTCTCTCGTTCCTCTGCCTTTTCTAAACCCAGCTTGAACATCTGGCAACTCTCGCTCCATGTATTGCTGGAGTCTTCCTTGCAGGATCTTGAGCATTACCTTACTGGCATGAGAAATAAGGGCCACTGTACGGAAGTTTGAGCAGTCTTTCGCATTTCCCTTTTTTGGTATGGGGATATAAGTTATATTATCTGAGTAAAAAACATGTTATATTATCTGAGTAAAAAACAAACACTCATTTTTATTTCACTTATTTTCAACATCCTAAACCAGGCATTGGTAAGCTTAGGCCCTCCAGGTGTTTTGGACTTCAATTCCTGGAAATCCCAGCCAGTTTATAGATGTGGCTGAAATGCCAGGAGATCATGCTTCTGGAACATGGCCATACATCCCAGAAAACTCACAGCAACCCAGTTTACCGGCTGTTAGCAATTGTGAGAATTGAAGTCCAAAACACCTGGAGGACCGAAGTTTGCCCATGCCTGTCCTAGACCCGTGGATTATCCATATGGTACAGCATGACCCCCTTTATTCACCCCAAAATATCCCCTCCCCCCCAGGTCCTCTGGTGCAGATCTGTGGTATGCCTCTGGACCAAGTATAGGAAAATAGAGGGTTTGCTATTATCCATGGATTTAGGTTTTCATGGACAAGGGTGTTGGACCATATCACCCATAAATATATATATTTAAAATGATCCATAAAGTGCTGAGATGTTTCACAGACTCATGCTTTTAAAAAGGGTCAATTCTGATTGTGAGGGCATTCTTTTTAGCTCAAGCTCTATTTTCTCCATTGATTTGACAGATCTCCTGTATGTTATAGAATCTGTTTTTCTAGAAGCACATAGGGGATGGAGAAGAGTAGACTGGGACGTGATAAGAATCCTGCTTCAGTGTTACATAAACATCTTATTTTGAAATGTATGACCAACACAGATGTCTTCATTGAGAAAAAAAAGTTCCAAAAGAAAAGATGCAGGTGAAATAAAGAATTCTAAAAAGATATAATGTGAGAGTAAGGTTAGAGTGATTTGTTTTATTAAAGAGCAGAAGAGCTCATATAGCAAAATAAAACGTATAGATGTCAACATGGGAATAGGTAATTACTAGTTTTTGGTTTGGCTTCTAGCATTGAATTGTTTCGATTTTCCTTTAGTTTCCTTTATTTTCTTGATTATTTAGTGGGACTAGGAGTTAGAAAGTGTGGGTGGGTGGGTAAGTGGCGTTTGAGGACTTGTGGGTGGATGTGCTTTCTTTTAGGGTGGCTCTGAACTTTGAGTCACGTTTAACCTCTCTACTAAAGTCTTTAGCTTCTTCTCTAATCTCTCCTCCTTCCTCTCTTTAATCAAAGTAGTAATTTTAAAAGATTATTGTTATAAATGATTGTAGGAATTCCAGCAAACAACAAAGCCTCAGTCTCAGAAAAACTACCTGCTTACCTACACTTACCACCAAATACCTAATAATTTTGCAATCATACAGAAGTGTTTATCATATAAGGGGACATGCTGCTTGCTAGCTTGTGGATGGTGGGCTGCTGGTATCTTCCAGTATGCTGTGAGAACAAGAAATGCAAATTGCAAAAGCTAAGAACCATAGAAGTCAAGTTGCTATAGTTTTTTTATTAGTAAAGAAAGTGTAATAGTGGGCGGGCTGTGTGATTCAGAAGTGCATCTTTGACATTTGGCAGGACGGAATGATACCCTGCTGCTGCTCCTGGAGAAGGTACAGGGCAGGGCCAGTGGGAGATACCTTTTTAGGAATTTTTTAAGAGATATTATTTCTCCAAAGAAAAAAAATCCCAAAAATCAGGGCATGACCCAAACATTATGAAACTTGGTGGGCTAGCAGTAGTAGATGTGTCCTCCAAGTGTGGCCATTTTTATCTTGATAGCCCTGAAAATGATGGGAAGGGTAGCCTGTAAAGTCCCCCCTCCCTTGCCGCTAATGGGCCGGATCTAGCCATATTTTCTGGTTGCAGGCTGAAAATGCCAATTCGGGCACCTGCCCGATTTTGGGAGGTAAGCAAAAATGGAATCGCACTCTACACCTGGAATCTGAATTGCAGAAATAGTTTGAGTTTCAGCCAAAATGTACAAGCCTAGTGATTACCATAGAAATTGATAAGTTATGTCATGACAGGTAACGAATAAATAATAGGTGAAACTTATATATTCCTAAATTAGGTAAAGCTATAGAATAGATAAGTGTTGTAAAAATAGTCATGTTCTGCTTGGAATAACTGAAGATTTGGAGGGTGAACACTGGCAGTGTTTTCTTGGAAGCTTGAATATATATATATATATATATATATATATATTCTAGAATTGACTAAGAATCTGGCCCATTGCATAGAAACCAATTTCTATGCAGTTATTCTGAGGCCTGTGAATGTGGGGTAATCATCACCATCATCTTTATTTATAACCTGCCCTATCTCCCCTAGGGGATTCAGACAATACATACAACTTCAGTAAAACCTTATAATAACTAACCAAAAGATAAGTAAAAAAATAAGTAATTAAAACATAATAAATCTAATCAGACACATTTATACCATAATAAAATCTAAACAACAAAAATGCATAAAATTATAAAATAGTTTATAATCTTATTCTTGTCACATTCAGGGTAATCCCCCAACATGGATTCTATTTTCCTTTTCCACCTTCAGTTTCCCATGTATAGGATCAATATTGTTGAGAATATGGTTTGATTTGCTTATATCTTATAGTATAAGACCTAGTTTTATTAGTTTTCTCTTCTACCCTCTGTTTGATTTACTAAACCTCTGCATATATGTTCACTAGGGCTGTGCAGTGTGCTGTGGCACTGTAACTTGGGGCAGATCTACACTGACTCAATAATCGTTGTTTTGTGTGTCTTCCAACTTTAATGTTTTTATTGTCTTTTTTTCCTAGTGGCATGCTTTGCCTACACCTAATTGTTACTCAAGCTTATGTGTCCCAGTATTCATCTGCATTACTGGAGGGTTTGAAAAGGCAGGTTGGCATGTGGTTTTCTATCGCAGTGACTTGTAGCATTCACAGAGATTTAAAAGGCAAAACTAAAGGTAACTATTGAGAGATGGGGAAACCAAGAGTGCCTTTATTTTAATATATATATATACTGTAACAACCTTTTGGAACTGTAGTTAAATAAAATGATTTTCTTATAACTTATAAAATAACTGTAAAATAGCTATTCTACCTGGAGAGTCTTAGTCAAAAAAGAGACAACATAATTGTTTGGTAGCCATTATAGTAGCTATTTTTGGCAGAGACCTCATTTAATGGTCAATCATTTTCAAGTGAAATTGCTGCTTGACTTTTTTTTGGAAATGCTATAGAAGGAGGGGTTATTAGTGTGTACGTGTCTATGCAACTGTTGTTTTACAACTGTAATATAAGATAAATGGTCTAGGGAGTTCTTTCAAACTTAACAGTTTTATTGATAGAGGTAATATATTTTTAGTACTGGAGATCTCTTGTAGCCCGATGGAATAGATAAAAATGTGGAGACAGATCTCAACATAAAGGCTAAGCCATTTATATTAATGTTGGAGAGGACTGACCATGCATTTCTCTTCCTCTCTGCTCAGAATTTAAGTTCAGTTAAATGCAAAGATTAGAGCCTCAAACTTTGTGATTAATTAGGGTCCTTAGTACCTTTCTTTCCCCCTCTAATAGCATTTGCATTGAATTTGAGGCATACCTAATAGTCATCCTTTCTTTGGGGAACTGTAGTTCTAAGTGTTAAGGTAAATAATGAACAACATTTCTCACACAATTATTTGGGATTGGTGAAAGCATGATTAATAATTCAATTGAAATAAAATGACGGTGAATTCATACCTAACATCTTATAGTTCAGTAGTTTATTCTATTAAAAATACCAACTGTAAAGTAGCCCTTCTTCTAAAGTTTGGCAAAGACAGAAAAGAACAAAAACTTACTTTGTTGTGTGTGCCGTGAACACAGCTGAAGTTACTGATGGGTTTATATTGTAGATATGAAATATACTCTGAGACTTGTGTTTATGATGATACACACTTTGTTTTTGTTTGGAAAGGGATTTATATTCTAAAGGGATCATTGGTGTAATTTGAAGTTATTGATGCCTTTCTAGCTGGGGATCAATTCCCCATGTTTTTGACATTTGTACCATATTTTGACTGGTAATTTGAAAGGGTTTGACGGATAAGGTAGTCCATTTTAGTGATAATTCACAAGCCAGTGATGTATTGGCTTCAGTTATAGACAGTTCTAGTTGGGCATCTGTGCCTTTCTATCTTAGACAGGATGTCTGTGCTGTCATTTTTCTCTCTTCTTATTGTTTTCTTTCAAAATGATGAATGTGAATGATCTGTTTTTATATAAGAATAGTGCAAATATTTTTTTTATAAAAATACAGCAACAAAAAGCTTGCTTACTTTTTTTTTTGGATGAATTGCTGAAAGAAATTGTATCTGTTTTAATAACAGATTTCCTGTCACCAAATAGTGTGAAAATGATCTGCAGCTTTTGCAATTGCTACCAATTTTGCTTCTTCATCATGGCCCAGTAATTCTTCTCTAAAATGCATATGTTACGTGATCAAAGTGAAAAACAACACTCATTTTCACTTGTCTGTGTTCATCATTTCAAGGCTCATATAAATCAACTTCATAGTATGTTCATATCTCAAAATAACCTTACAATGAAAAATTCACCATGCAATATGGTACAGACAAATCACATAAGACAATGGAATCATTGGGTGGAAAATAGAAAATAATGAGACTCGGGGTGATAGCTAGTTTGCTCAGTAGAAACAAGTGTTTTGTGGCACCTACATGACTCGGGGTGGCATGTACACTGTAGAAATGATACAGTATGACACCACTTTAATGACTTTTAATGCTATGGAACCATGGGAGTTGTAAGCACTCTGCCAGAGAAGGCTAAACACCTTGTAAATCTACAGCATGCTTGTTGTGCCCCAGCCATGGGTCACCTTTTCACCCAGACACCATGCAGGGATGAGAGGATCCACTAAGTAAAGCTTATGAAGAAAAAAAATTAAAGATAAGAAAAAGCACAATTAAAAAGTACAATCCAAAATATAAATCCAGAAACTCCAAAGTTGCTGAGTATAGGTGACATTCAATTTCATGAATCAAATCACAGGAATGCAAAAACTTGGAACTGCACACTGAGGCAATACAGGGAAACAAGGCAAAAATCCATACACGTGATCAAAGTTATATCTGGAACTTGAGAACAAAACAGAGCATAATCCAGCCCAAAAACCATGAAGACCTGAACAGGAATTACAATCCAAGAATTTGAAAATTAATCAAGACAACATGAACAAGACACATAATCCAGAAACTTGAGCTCTTGAAGTTAGGCCATGGAACTTAGGAGATGTATCTACTTGAAATAAATCTTTGTTCTCACAGAGAACTGTATGCTTGAAGCCCACTTAAAAGCCTCATTTCCCCCCCAGTGACATAATTCCCCGTATACCTGCTTTTTCACTGCTTATCTCAAAGCTGCTGGGAAAAGCGAGTCTGTCTTTCTTTCACATTCTCTCCAACCTAGTAACATACTCACACTCCCCCACATTCTTCCCAGGAACAAACTCTGGCAGATTCTCATGGGAACAGATTTTGCTTTCACTAACATCCTGAAAAATTCCAGGAGACTCACTAACACATCTCTGCATGCCATTTCCTTCCCCCAAACCCCTCTCTCGAGACCCCAAAAAATCCTCTTCCTCATCCTCTGAAGCATCAGATTCTTCACAAACCACAACAGTGCTCTTCCTCAATAATAACATTTGCCTCCACTCTGATGTTGTTTGACCACTCATGTCATGGTTTTCCTGTATCAGATGTTGGAAGTCATGCACCTGCAGCCATCTTTGCTGCAAGCATCTCTGAGTCACAGCATCACACTGCCAATTGATGCTATACTTCAAAGTCAACTCCTTGTCATGCCAGTACTAATTGCCTTAATGTTGAGCAACTAATTAATACTAGATTTTCATGAGGTGGGGATGGAAAAATTCACAAGCTCTGGAAGTTTCCTACTCATATTAGCTGTCGATAGCAAATCTAATCTCTCATTACTTTGTGTAAAAAGGATGTATCTGCACTGTAGAATAAATGCGCTTTGATACCACTTTAACTGCAGTGACTCAATAATAAGGAATCATGGAAATTTTAGTTTTCCATCATGTCTGCCAAAGAGTGCTGGTGCTATGCCAAACTACAACTATGTGTGGGATTGCATTCCTTAGCTCCATTCTCTTCTGTCTTGTCAACCTGGTTGTTTACTTTGTTCCTGGTCTAAGAATAATTCTCTGAAGGTATAGCCACAGGATTTTGTGCCTCTACATACTGATTACTAAGTAGTGCATTCACTATGTGAACCTCAAACAGACGGGGTGATTTTAGCATGCTGGGATGCTGTCATCCTGTCTGGGGGAAGTGTTGTGTGACATCTAACTGGGGTGAAAGCATCATCAGATGCTTCCACCCCAGCACAGGAAGCTTCCTGTCTTGTGCTGTATCCAATGTAGCCAGTATTGTGTATCCCTGCAATGGCAACACTTTCCCTTGAGAGAGAGTTGTGTGGGGGGTGACAGATTCACCCCATTGCTCTCTCTTTCCTTGCAAAAGTCGAGCGAAGTGGGACACTTATGAGGTCCTTAGTAGTAGATTCACATTGTATCTTCCTTCCTAATCAGGCGAAGTGAAAGCCCCACTGTACTTGAAAGCCGCATCAAGGAGATAGGATGAATTATTATTATTATTATTATTATTATTATTATTATTATTATTATTATTATCATTACATGGACCACATGTTGTGCAGGCCTGGCTTAGATGCTACCAGTTACAAATAATATTATATGCAGTGTGTTAATTTTGAGTTACTCTAAATTGACAGTTGGTGACATCATTACTTTTCATACATAAGTAACAGTAATTTTTATAATACTGCCATTTGTGCTACCTTTTTGAAAAAAGCAATGAACATAATTTTTTTTTTTATAATTTCCCAGTTTTGTCTATATATGTAATATCTCCTGTGCTGATTGTTCTTGTAGCACTTTTCTGGTCAACCTGAATCTTTCTCTAATTGCTTTTTCAGAACAGAAAAGAGAAAGTATTTGATTTTAGATCTCCTAATAAAAACACAGGTTTCCTGAATAATAGCAATTTATATTGTGTATTTGGGGACTCAATCATATTTTCCTCAATAGCTTTCCCCCCTTTATTTTTTTTTTTTACATTCAGAATTTGGAATTTGATTCAGGGCCTTGTAAGTATTATGATATGCTGATGTCAAAGCTAACCAATTCAGAACTGTTAAAGAAAAAGGTCTTAAATTCAAGATTTTACTCCATCTAGAGTTGACACTCATTTATACTGGAAGAAAAATTAGAATAATGACTTTATTACTTCATCACACTAGAGAATGAATCCACTTTAAATCTGGTTTCTGCCTCCTCCACATTTTTGGGAATTGTAGTTTAGTGAAGCTGTTAAAGTCTTTTCTCTAAACTACAAATCACAGAATTCTGCAGGAGGCAGCAACTGGATTTTAAAGTGGATTCATTCTCTAGCATTATGAGGTAATTATTCTAATATTTCTTCGAACATAGATGAATTTCAATATGTTGTTGAAGGCATTCATGGCCGGAATCACTGGGTTGCTGTGAGTTTTCCGGGCTGTATGAACATGTTCCAGAAAGTTTCTCCTGACGTTTCACCCACATCTATGGCAGGCATCCTCAGAGGATGTGAGGTCAGTTAGAAACTAGGCAAGTGAAATTTATATATTTGTGGAATGTCCAGGGTGGGAGAAAGAACTCACACTTGCAACATTCACACTTGCCTCAAGCCAACAAGAGCTCTTTCTCCCACTCTGGACATTCCACACATATATAAATCTCACTTGCCTAGTTTCCATCTGAGCTCACAATCTCTGAGGATCCTGCCATAGATGTGAGCAAAATGTCAGGAGAGATTGCTTCTGTAACATGGCCATATAGCCTGAAAAACTCACAGTAACCAATAGACGAATTTCAATGGTAGATTAAAATTCCAAGATATTTAGATATTTTAGATCTCTTAACATACTGTGGTGAATTTATCCTGATTATGTTTTACTGAATTTTAAAAATTTCAACTGCCTGTTTTTTGTGAAGGAAAACAATCTATAAATGCAATCTTAAAGTATCTGGGGAAGAAATTACTGTAGTTGTCAAAAAGTATAGCCACAGTATCTTCGTAGAACATATTTTTCAAAGAAAGGAAATATCTAAATGACTAACTTGACCATTATATGAAGAAGCCTGCTAGGAAAAACTGCTTTTCACTCAAAATTAGGCTTTAGACAAATGCCTTGTTACAACCATTATTTTTGGGAGGGAGGCACAAGGGGAAATGATAGTATGACTTCTAGAACTGAGTTGAGAATATTTATTTCAATATAAACCTTAATTATGTGCTAAGATTAATCTTTAATAATACTTCCCTATATTGTTCCCTGGAATGCTCTTTTGCATGAAAGTGTGGGGCTTGCTATCTGCAATCTTCAGGATCAACATGACACTTCAGCAAATAAGGGTTGGGATTCTGGAGATTTATAGGGCAATTCTGTCTTTGAGTTATGCCTATTGGGTGTGGGAAGGGTTGTTACTAAATCGTGCTGTACCAATATGGGGAAAATGTTATGCCACTAGAATGGATTTATGGCAGTATAGAACTATTGCTCCTCAAGCAGGATAAAATGTTGGCAGGAGACCAGCAGTGGTGCAAGAGATGAAAAATTGACACATGTGGTCAGGAAAGTATAGAAGGCGCTATATTCTGAACTTCTTTCTTTCTTTCTTTCTTTCTTTCTTTCTTTCTTTCACCCAGTACTTTTGCTTGCCCTGGGACTGTAGCCAATGAAAATGGGAACTAATTTAGGAAACCAAAGAGGAATTCTTGCAATAGCTTTTCTGTTTGATTCTGTAATGCATCTTGAAGCTCAAAGGTGAAAAATTGGACAGGGATAGTCTTGTTTTTCCACTAACTATACAAAGTATGGTCCTCAGTCTTGTAAGAACCCTCTAGCAATCCTGGTTACTGGTTACTAAGTTGTGGACTGATACAATGCCCAAAATGCTTTCTTCATTTTGCTCATTGGGTATATTAGGCTGATATTAACAGTTCCACTCTTGGAAAAAGCTCTTTTCTTGATTCTCAAATGTGTTTTTTGAATTACAGTGAAGGATGCAGAGACAGGTAATTGACAGGATACTTTCATGCCTTATCCAAGTCAGCCCTCCATGTTTGCTTGGGGCTAGGGGCATGGGGGCCCCGTGGAAGTGAAAAGCTGCAACTAAAAATTGCTTTTGTGAGAGAAAAAGAACACCTCTCTAGTAATCTCCGACTCCTTCTGTGTGGCTCAACTTCTAACAGAGAGATTCCTAAAGAGAAGATTTTAACGCAATCCACGAATTAATCAAATTTGCAAATGTCAAATTCACAAACGTGGCAGGCCAGCTGTACTCTCATGGACAAAAGCACAAAGCTTTGTGTGTCAGGCCCATGGGATGATAATGCTCCCAAATGAAATTGCCTCTTATCAGCTTTTTATTTGTTTTCCAGAATGTTTTACACATACTTGAGCCAGGTATGATTCACACATAATATTTACCACTTGACAATTTCAACAGCAAGTAAAATGTTTCCAGCTGGCCCTTGGTAACCAGTAGAGTGACTCCAAAACCACCCATGGACACCAAAATCTATGGATGCTCAAGTCCCATGATATATAATACATAGTAAATTTGTGTCCCTTATATAAAATTGCAAAATTAAAGTTCTTTTTTTGGATGGCGGGATATTTTCAAGCAGTGGATGGTTAAAATCATGGATATATAATCTGTGAATACAGAGAGTTGACAGCTTAACCTGCCATAGAGTGTTCCTATTGTCTTTACATCACCTTAAGCACAATGCTTTTCAGTGGACATTTACCTGCCTAATGTAAAGTGCTTACGGGTTATGGTGTGAAATTTGCTTCTTTGGGTATGCTAGAAACAATCAGATTTGTTGATCACAATAGCAGAAACAAACAACCTGGTGAGAAAGGGAAGTTGACTGTTACCAGTAATCACAATAGTTTGATTTTGAGGCAAAAATGGTCATTTTCAAATGGCATCAGTGACTGTATGGGTGGAACAAAT
The DNA here is from genome assembly GCF_037176765.1 of Anolis sagrei. Taxonomy (NCBI): domain Eukaryota; kingdom Metazoa; phylum Chordata; class Lepidosauria; order Squamata; family Anolidae; genus Anolis; species Anolis sagrei. The sequence goes on along the minus strand of NC_090026.1, from coordinate 104,090,576 downwards.
GTTAGTTTTGTAAATACTCATGTATGTCTAGATATTTTAGTCGGAGAATCAACCCAGGTCTATATCCTGGTCAATGTAAGAACTGTACATTAATTCTTATTTTAAAAGTGAACTATCCTCTTCCCTAAATGGCAAAAAGTAAGAGCTTACTTAGTTCATAAGTAACAATCCTTTCTACTGTATTTGCTGTGGTCCCACTTTGAATGACTGGATGGGAGCTAGGAGTGGCTGGCCCTCTGTGATGGCACTGATGTTATCCTCTCTTCACAAAGTGAGCCTCAGCTTACCATATCTGAAATCATATTTTTCCCCCAAGACTTGCCCTAGACTTATGAGGGAGGTTGGCATATACATGTGGTTGACTTATACAGCATTTGCCATCTCTCGTATAACTGAGCTGAGCGAATTCTAATCTTTAGCTTGAAAAGCGATATTTTCTACCCTGGCTCCCTGTTTTGCATTGCTCTGAATGATCTGTTGGTCTCTTCAGTATGCAGTACAAAGTAATGCCTCTAATGTTATGAATAATGCACAGGATCCAAGTGCTCAGCTGAGGTTATAACTGTTCTGAAATTGCTGCATCACAAACATGGAAACACGTGTGATTGCAGAGTTAATGTTTTTCCCCTCACTAGGCAATCATATTGGGAAACTTGGTATGATCCTAGAGAAGGAAAATGCAAACCTGTGAGGGAGATGCACTACTGTTTCCTCTCTCACTTGATTTAGGCAGGTAGCTATTGATGCTAAACCATTTTGACGGTGGTAGGGATGCTCTGCTGTAATGATCAACAAAACAGATCTTTCTCTTTATGTTATTAATGTTATTTGCTGTGCTTTGTTTACATGGGTAGTTATTTCATACACTTCTATAGCTGATTCTTATTCACAGCAGGTCCCTGGGAGCTTCTGGCTCTCCCCGCCCCACATTTCCTTTTCTGTTTATAGAAGGCACTGTTCATTTTTTTGCCCTCGTTGCAAGAAATTAAAGAAATTAACCACCATGTATTTACCAACAGAAAGCTGCTACTGTAGCATACAAACAATGCAACGTCCAAAGGAAGGCATAAAAATGGATAAACATACTGACTCAGTGGAAACTGATAAAGTGCAGACGTTGCCTGCGGCTATCACAGCACACAGCAGACTTAACCTGTACATCAATTTTATCTCTTCCTAGGTATTTCCCCCTGCTTGCTTTTAAACTAGGTCACTAAAAGATATTCTCTGTTTCTAAAAGCAATTTTTTGGTCACAGGCGATAAGAAGAGAAATCTTTCCCAATATTTGTGATAGTCTGCAGCTCAGCCTCTCAGCTTTCGTTTGTAATGAGCTGCAGAGCACAAAAGATGCTCAGCTCTTCTGCTGGAGACAAGGCTGCAGTCATTGCATCAAGTTCAAGATAAGAGGGCAAAGCCGGTTCTTTTAAGAGTCTTCCTTCCCAGCTCCTTCTATTTACAGTTCCGGAAAGGGGTTGAGTGCTTGTCTTCTGTCTCTGAGGAGTCAGGAATGCTTACTTTAGCCCACTGGAATACACCACCTTATAATAATACCAGAAAGCATTAAAATGCATAAGTGCAAGAGTGTTGAAAAATTTATATTTGTATGGCAAACAGTAGAAAAGTTCCAAAACATTTCCCTTCAGCTGTTTCATCAATGTGTGTGTTTTGTATATACCTTTGAGGTGATGTGCACATTTGCAACATGTGGGAAAAAGTAAAGAAAATATAAATAAAACAAGAATCATCCAGCTGGTATGCTCTAAGGGAGCATTTACACTAGAGAATTATTGCAGTTAGACACCACTTTAATTGTCGTGGCTCAATGCTATGGAATCATGGGAGTTATAGTTTGGTGAAGCAGTAGCACAATTTGCCTGGGAAGGCTAAAGGCTACAGCTTCCATGATTTCAGGGTGTACAGAATGGATTATACTAAAATGATTTACAATTTTTTGTATAGTGTTCCAACAGAAATTTATTGTTTTTTCTCAATTATTACTGTAATTAGTTATAATGACAAAAACATGTTTCATAAGCCCAGCTTATATGTACTGTAGCAATAGATGTACAAAGCTAAAATTCTAGACTAACTTACTCTTTGTAACTTCTAATGCCCATGTGTTCAGCTCAGATTTGTCATTATTACCTAATTACAATAACACTTTGGCTCACATGGTTTTGTCTGCATATGCTACAAACACATGTTGTTTTTATTGTGTCTGAGTTTTTGTAGTTGCTAATGTTGTCTTTACATTCTGTGATATATGGGAATTACAATGTATGTGTAACATTAGTACAAAAAACATTACTAAGGATTCTGTATGGGAGGAGATCCACGAGAATGATGCCATGAGTTACCACATTGGATGACATCAACCCTAGTGAAGCCACTGATGTTGAACATGTAAAATCTTGAGTAGCCCTCGGTTGAGAAAGGCAATATATAAATATGGTAAATAAATAAATAAATTAGTACACTGGAGCTGAGTTGTGATTAGTACCAACAAAGGTCCCATCTACATGACCATTTGATGTAGTTCAAAGCCAGATTCCAACTGTGGTGGCTAGATAAACTCCCAGAAGCCCTTAATGTGCATCAGTGCTCTGCGGTTTAGTCTTCATCGAGGCTTCCCACTGGTTCAAGGATTTCTTTGAGGATGTCATTCTCTGCACAGCCAAAGCTACTTTATTCAATACCTGTTTGAAACTGTATTAAATGATCAGCATAGATGAGGCCTTAGGCAAGAGTGAAAAGCAGTTTTACTTTGGACTTTGCTATAGCCATTTTTTCTAGTGAATCAGTGGACTGATAGACAGTGTGCATTTATCATTTTGTACAGAAGAAATAAAAGTCTTTCTCATTTGTTTTGCCAGACTGAATCTTTCTTGTAACACGGTTCAGAGATTCCATGCTCACAAACATATCTCCTTTGACTTTCCCCCACTTTCCATTGATGTCTTCATCACCTAGATAGTGATATCTATGAGAAGTTTGTTGCTGCTTTGCAAGGCCTATGCATCAAGTCCTCAAGTCATCTTCTGCAGGTGTGGTAACAATGTGTCTTGTTCAAGTGGACAGATAAACGTCTTCAGAGAAACCATAACCCCTTCTTTTCATTCTCATTAGATACCTAAGACTGATAGCTTTTGCCCAACTGGAACATCTATTAATCTGGATATTTTTAAGTTTTCCAAACATTAAATCACTAGTAAAGTTAATGGGAAATGTCATTCAATTATATTGTTTGCATTTTTCTAACAGCATCTGGGGAATGCCTCAAGAGAAAAACAAAGGCAAATAATAAGAGCCTAAGCAACACTTGAATTCTTATTTGTCTCCTGTTAAAAGGAGCATTTCCACTTTCTGAAGAGTCCTCCTTTGATAGGTAGGTAAGAATAATCTCATCTGACACTTCTACTCAGGAGAAAAATTGTATTTCAATGATAATTTCTCTGGAGGCAGTCCTGTGTAAATTGTGTGTTTGCACTGTAAATGGGACCACATTAATGGGTCCAGAATAGTTAGTCTGGAAGTGTGTTTAAACAGTGAGGAAAATCCATGCCTGTGACTGCTTGTCTGCTTACCCATATTTATTCTCATTCAGCATATTGACTTGTGACCTTTTGTTTGCTTTCCCATATCACCAACCCACCTGCTGTCATACACTTAATACTTAAGCCTTTTCACTGACCTGCGTGAACTGCTAAATTCTGAAGTTTACACATAACTCAAGGGACAAGCAGAAGAAGTGGGGAAAAACTCACCTTTACCTCTTACTCATAGCAGTAACAAGCAGCTAACGAAAAGTGTGACACTTGGAGCATCATTTACAATGTAAATTTTATTTTTAGGCCTGATTTCACAACAGCCATTTGTCTTGAGACCTACCTACCTAGACTATTACTATGCACTCCACATAGGGCTCCATGACCTGAAAAGTTATCTGAAAGCTGAGGTTGCTGCAAAATACAGCCGTTAGTCTAAACTGGCTCTTGGCCTTCCTTCCTGGGCTGCTCCTTGGAGGCCTGACTGGTGCCAGCAGTGGCCTCATTTTGGTGCCAAGTGAAACTTGGCTTGTATTCACAACCAAGCAATTGGGATCAGTGATCATGGCCTCATTTTCAATATACAGGGTGGGCCAAAAATCATGAAAAGGGCCTGTGTGTATATATGATGCTATGGCATTGGACGCCATTCGTGAGATTTGATTATTCACACGTAATGAAAATTTATTTTTATATACTAAATGATGCTATAATATTGTAAATTGAAAACAAAAATAAAGGCTGAGTTGCTGTAGGTTTTTTCGGGCTATATGGCCATGCTCTAGAGGCATTCTCTCTTGACGTTTTGCCTGCATCTATGGCAAGCATCCTCAGAGATTGTGAGGTCTGACTTAGGCGATCCCTCATAGCTCGAGGATAATTGTCTTTCAGATGTGGTGTCTTGGCAGTGGGTCCGTAGGTGGTTGTGGAGCCCTATTCTTGATCCGCATGTTCTCCCACAGTGAGGACATCGGTTTCCAGATGGAAGGGGGTCCCAGTCCATGTTGGCTTGATGTGTCTTCCTCTTGGCATGTTTCTCCCTTTCGCCCTCCATTCGTGCCTCTTCAAATTCTGCAGCACTGCTGGTCACACCTGACCTCCAATTAGAACACTTAAGGGACAGGGCTTCCCAGTTCTCAGTATCTAGGCCACAGTTTTTGAGGTTGGCTTTAAGCCCATCTTTAAATTTCTTTTCCTGTCCACCAACATTCTATTTTCCATTCTTGAGTTTGGAGTAGAGTAACTGCTTTGGGAGACAGTGATCAGGCATTCAGACAACTTGGCCAGTCCAATGGAGTTGATGGCGGAGGAGCATCACTTCGATACTGGTGGTCTTTGCTTCTTCCAGCACACTGACATTTGTCTGCCTGTCTTCCCAAGAGATTTGCAGGATTTTTTTTTGGAGGCAGCGCTGATGGAATCGTTCAAGGAGTCAAGTGTGACGTCTGTAGACAGTCCACATTTCGCAGGTGTATAGCAGGATTAGGAGGACAGTGGCTTTATAAACAAGCACCTTGGTCTCCCTATGGATGTCCCAGTCCTCATACACTCTCTTCTTCATTTGGAAGAATGCTGCACTCGCAGAGCTCAGGTGGTGTTGTATCGCAGTGTCAATGTTGACTTTTGAGGAGAGGTGGCTGCCAAGGTAGCAGAAACGGTCAACATTTTCCAATGTTACACCATTAAGCTGTATTTCTGGCATTGGAGAGGGATTGGCTGGTGACTGCTGGAAGAGCACTTTGGTTTTCCTCGATGTTCAATGAGAGGCCAAGCTTCTCATCCACTTCTGCAAAGATGTTTAGAGTAGCTTGTAGGTCTTCTTCTGAATGTGCACAGATGACATTTTCATCAGCATATTGGAGTTCAACAAGAGATGTTGTTGTGACCTTGGTTTTGGTTTTCAGTCTGCTGAGGTTAAATAGCTTGCCATCTGTCCAATAGATGATTTCCACTCTGGTGGGAAGCTTCCCGTCAACAAAATGAGGTATAGCAATGAAGATGAAAAATAAGATTGGGGCAATAACACATCCCTGTGCCTAATGTGATGAGTATTGGATGGGTTTTTAATTTAAATATGTGTGATTGTTATATATAGTACTATGTTTATATGTTTATAATGCTTTGTGTATGTTCTTGTGTATGTTCTTATGTGCAATGCTTACCATGCTGGAAACCACCCTGAGTCCCCTCAGAGAGATAGAGCAGTATACAAATAAAGGTTTATATTATTATTATTATTATTATTATTATTATTATTATTATTATTATGTAAATTGGTGGAAAGGTATGGTAGGTAATAACAGTGTGAATAAATTGTCAAAATTTGGTTGAGATAGTGTAAAATATAAATTGTCAGAATTTTTGCTTCTCATAAATTTAGCATGGGGATTTGGTTAACCAGTTAAAATTTATGAGTAAACCAGGTTTTTTGAACTAGAACCCTAATACCCCTTGGCTATAGGCCTGCATAAGTATCTGTGGCATGGGCAGAGAATGGATCCATTGGCCCTTCTCTATGTCTGATTCAGAAGCCTGACTGGTACCATGCAGTTTATGGACAAGATTGTCTGAAAGGGCAGCATTTGAAAAGCTCTGATATTTACACACTGATGATCCCATAGGTATGAAGTATACTAAGCTATGTAGCAAGCTGTATAGATTGTATGTCTACCCTTAATAAGTGTATTCAATTCAATCAGATTTAATACTAGGGATCTGCAGAGTATTGAATAAAATAAGAAATAGAATCGGTAATGAAAAATTCAAGATCTCATGATCATAACTGAGGAAATTAAAGAGGACTCATATTTGACAGTGTACTATCTGCTGGTAGGTCTGAGATTAGAGCTATGTTGGCTGAGATTTTAAGCCTTGACAATAGCAATGTTGATGATTGGAACCTATGCTCCAATAATGCAATATTTTCAAATATAGAAACTGCTAGAGCTATTTATAAATGTCTGTTTGGGCCTGGAGAGAATCATGATGAATAAAATCTTTATGTAAAAGTGTGCATTCACATTTTTATAGAAAAATATGAGCATACATACTTTTATAATAAATTGCATGTCTACATAGAATGGATGCAATGTTGGGTGCCTTCAGAAATGAACATTAACAGAATACAATAGTAAGAATGATCAATTGAATATTAACAGATTTTCTGGGTGGGAGTTTCAGTAATTTAATTTTTTGTTGCTGTTAGCAGAACTGCACATACAGAAAACTTAAAAGTAAAACATATTCTGGAATATATTGTAGAACATGAAAAGCTATGTTTTCTCCAAGAAAAAATTACATAGGTTGTGAAAAGAATACTTAAACTATGAAATAGTAAATAACATGATTAAGAGTTCAGTAGTCTTCAGGAATCTTAGCGTGATACTGCCAAAAGTCTGTAGTTTTCATGTACCTAAAATGTTACTAGTGGAACATAAATGATATATTTATTTCATTTGGCAGATAGCCGAGTAAAGAAAGAGAATAGAGAAAGATCAAAGCTTGGAAAATGTATCTATTTTAATGTATCTCACAGAATCCCCCAGTTCCATGTCTTCATGCTGTTTGAGGAATTCTGAAAGCTTGATTATATTAAGCTTTCCCATGATGATATTAATGTATGAGAATAATTGAGGTTTGTTTGTTCCTGTGTTGTGTGAAGATTATGTTGAATATTATGCTACAGAGAAAAGGATGAGAGAATCCAAAAATAATTTACAGCCATGAAACATTGCTTATTATAATTAGGATTACATTTCATAAAAGCAGCAGGAGGGAAAATCCTATCAGGTAATATGTGAGTTATGTCCTGTATTATTCCGCCATGGCTCAATAAACAATAGTCAACCTGCTGTCTTTGATCAATCACTTTGTACAAATTGTGAGAGATTTTTTAAAAAAAAAACTTGTCTGTCTCTCTATGGTTCCGTAGACTTTTTCAAAATCTCACATAATATCCTTAATTTCTTCTATTTTTTCAGATCAATATGTATTGTTGTTCACACATCTGCAGGGTGCAGTATCTGTTGTAAAACAGGGACAGGTTTAATCAAAATGATTAAAACAAGCTAATGAGCAAGAGATGGTAAATTAGTTACTCTGATTTCCTGTCCATTCTAATAACAAGAACACTACCCATTAAAAATAGCTGTGTGAAGAGCCAAAGGGTAACAAATTTGAGGCTGATAAAAGAAAATGCTGGGCTAATCTGTGCATTTGTCATAGTCTTGAAAATGAATTGATTTTATGTTTAATGGCACCTAAATCTGTGCTTGAAATGACAGCATTTATTTAGCAAAATCTCATGAGACCAATCTATAGTGGACAAGGAGAGAGGACATTTAGAAAGTTAGATGATCCTGTTCAAAGTGGAGTAAGAAAGGTTCCCTTTATCTTGTCTTCATTTAATGTTTTTATGGCTATCCTGTGTATATCTAAAGATTACTATAACAAATGCCAAGTCTGAAAATGAAGCTAGAAGGAAGCTTGCTTCATGGTATCCTAAAACATCTGCCTGAGAGCACAAGGAAAATATAGTCCCTTTGGAGTACTGTTTCTTAATTTGCACTTCAAGTTTTCCCCCTTCTATTCCCAAAACATTTCTGTTGGTAATTATTGGACTATTCAACTGGGCTACAACTATAACCATTCATTGCTCTCCAGTAACCCCACTGCCATTCTGTAATTTACTGAACCATGCATTTGTGCCAGTGTGATGCTTGACAGGCTTGCGTCTTGTATTCCTTGTATAACTAATGCTTCAAATGCACATAGATGCTTCTGTAAATCTGTATAGCTTTGTTCAAACACATTACTTTTCTTACAATGTCATATTTTCTTGAAATTATATACTTTCATTTTCGTTTACATGCATAAAAAAAGTTTACATGAATAAAATGTCTACATTTTGCTACACATTTTAAATTTTGAAATTTATGATTTAATACTATATCTTTTCTTGGAATTTATTTAATTCTAAATTCATTTCACTCTGTTTCAAACCACTATGTTATCAAATACTGTGCACAAAGAGTTAGATCTAGATTTAATCATACTGAGAAAAGATAGAGAGAAACGCCATAATTATTAAAACCATGTACCTTTAACTGTATTGATAAGAGATAATCTGTTATTTGAATATTTCAGAGTGTATATTTAGAACCACCAGCAAAACTAGAATTGCTGCTCTACACTGTAATCTGTATTAACAATCATGCCCAGAGGTTTTCATGATAAAAAGGGGATACATCACAGTTATACCTGATCACTGAAAATTGATTTCATTGAGAACAGAGCTATTCTTTTTCCATGGGTGATGAAAAATTCTTTTGATAATCAATTTTTCCTAGTGTCACACCACAAGTTTCTAAAGAAAATCAATTTCTTGAATTTTGGTTTGGTTGTTTTTGTTTATTTTGTTAGGTGGATCTATAATTGATTAAGCGACTGAACTGCAAGGGTACTCACCAACAGTTCCTCTTCATCTTGGAAAGAAGTAACTAGTGGAGTTCCACAGGGTTCAGTCTTGGGCCCACTACTGTTCATTATTATTAATTACCTGAATAGAGGGCATGCTTTTCAAGTTTGCAGATGACACCAAATTAGGAGAGACAGCTAACAGTACATGTGAGAAAGATACTGGAGGCTTCATGAGCTTGAACATGAGCTTGAACATGATTCAACAATGTGATGCAGCAGCTAAAAAAGCCAATGAGATTTTGGGCTGCATCACAAGGAGTATACTGTCTAAATCAAGAAAAGTCATGGTGCTTTTGTATTGTGCTTTGTTCAGACCTGACCTGGAATACTGTGTCCAATTCTGGGCACCATAGTTTTAAAAAGATATTGACAAGCTGGAAGGTGTCCAGAGGAGGGCAACTGAAATGGCCAAAGGTCTGGAGATTATGCCCTATGAGGAGCATCTTAAAGATCTGCAGAAGAGAAGGTTGAGAGAAGACATGATAGTCATGTATAAATATGTGAAAGGATGTCGTAAGGAGGAGGGAGCAAGATTGTTTTCTGCTGCCCTGGAGACTAGGATGTGGAACAATAGCTTCAAACTACAAGAAACACGAGGGAGAACTTCCTAACTATAAGAGCTGGTCAGCAGTAAAACACTCTGTCTCGGAGTGCAGTGGAAGCGCCTCCTTTTGAGGCAGATGGCCATCTGTCAGAGGTACTTTGAACGTGCTTTCCTTATTTACACAATAAATTTTCACTTAGAGCATTTTAAGGAATCAGTCAATATTGGAATGTTGTTTTTCACAGAGAATCAATTTATTTTTTATTTATTTCTTATATTTATATCCTGCCCTTCTCCCCACAAGGGGGACTCAGTGCGGCCTCACATGAGCATCAGAGGATGCTAATAGCATAAATACGATAAAAATTACAATTCACAATAAAATCATTTTTAAAACATTGTACAACATCAGTAAAATGTAACAATAAATTAATAGATTAACGTGCCAATAAAAACCAAGCCGAGTCGGGAGAATCCATGTCGCAAAATTTCAAATTTCCTTTTCCTATTGCTGCTGGCCTCTAATCAAATGCCTGGCCCCAGAGCCAGGTCTTCAGTTGTCTTCTAAAGGACAGGAGGGAGGTAGCCAACTTGATGTCCTTAGGGCGAGAGTTCCACAGACGGGGGGTCACTGCTGAGAAGGCCCTGTCTCTCGTCTCCACCAACCGCGTTTGCGAGAGTGGTGGGATCAAGAGCAGGGCCTCTCCTGATGATCTTAAGCTTTGCGATGGTTCATAGCAGGAGATACGTTCGGACAGGTAATCTGGGCCAGAACCAAATACTGTTTTTGCACAAAGCAATCACATGTTAATTTGTACAAAACAGGCTATGAACTATGAAGATTCTCATCAGTCCAAAATTCTCTTATCAGGATACATCAACCTTTGAAAATGAAGATTTTCAACTATTTTCCAAATGTTTTCTAATATTAATTGCACTTTGATTCACTTTTTTTCCTTCTTGCCAGAAAATGCATTCTGTACCAACTGGTTTTTATACTGGGTATGTAGAACTGGAGGAAAGGATGCTGTGGCACTTTCCATTAGGCATAAGGCTAAAGACTAGGCATGGTTAGGTTCGGTCGAAATTTTTGTAATTCGGAATAAATTCGGAAAGATTTCCTTTTTGAAGCAATTTCTAAGTTTTTAAGAAAACCGGAAATCCCTTTGCCCTTCCGAAGCTTTTTCCGCCATTTCTTTTACGAATCAGTAAGTGAGTCAGAAATGATTCAGCTTTTCCCCCCGCTTCTGTTCCCAGAGAAGCGTTTTAAACCAGAGTGGATGGATCCCCTCCCTTTCCTTTCCTTCCCGCATCAATCTTAAGCGAGAGAAGCAGTTTTAACCAGTGAGGATTATTGTCTTCATTTCCTTTCCCTCCTGTGTCAGTCTTAAGTGAGAGAAGCAGTTTTAACCAGAGTGGATGGATGCCCTTCCTTCCCTTTCCTTTCTGCTTCAAGACAGAGAGCAGTTTTAACCAGTGTGGATTGATTCCCTTCCTTTCCTTTCCCTCCTGCTTCAGTCTGAAGTGAGAGAAGTGGTTTTAACCAGAGTAGAAGGATTTCTTCCCTTTGCCCCCCCCCCCCCCACACTTCTGGAGTAAAACAACCACTTTCAAAGTAAAGACCACCCAATGAAACAGGAAATAACACTTTGAAACCACTAACGAAGGATTTGGACATTTCAGAAGTTTCAAAAAGTTTTGAATATTTTTTTCTGTGAAAATCGGAATTGACTTTAGATCCAAACCACCCCTACATCTGAAACGGGTTTTGAACCATTTTTTAAAATGAAACAAGCCTACAAAACACTGCTGGTGTCTGTGAGAGTGAGAGAGAAAAAGAGGGGATTTTTACAGAGCTTGGAAAAGTAATTTTGTTGGGCTACATCCCACATAGTAATGCCCATTTTAGCAACAATCCTTAACAAGATTAAATATTATTTGGCATGAAATTTGAAGGGAGAAAAAAGGTCCAGAACTCTACAAGCGATCATAGTCCTGCTTACAAATTGGCAGAAGAAGCTAATGTGATACACATGCTGGATCTGTAAATCTTGCATTATTAGTATTTATATCATTTTATGGTTCACTTATCCATATTAATTTATACTTAGTACTTCACAGCAAGAGGCACACAAATGGTAAAAGCTAAATTATATGGGCATGCTTATAAACAGATGACTTTGGTCTATTTACAGATTGCAATAAAAATGTCAAAGCACTTAAACACTATAATTTTGAGTTCCATGGAAATCTACAAGATAAGTACTTTCTTTGGCCCAGGAGCTTGCATAGATTCTAGTGGGAAACATGAACTAATGGAATGAAATATCTCACCCGCCCATCCACCCACCCACACTAAAAAAATGAGGTTCTAATCTGTAGAATCAAAATTTGTACCACAGTCTATACATGATTGGGGGGGGGGGGGGGGAGAGATGGATAGTGTCAGTAATGCACCAAGTTTCACAACAGATGGTTGCTTACTATAGAACACTGTTTCTCAACCTTCCTAATGCTGTGATATCTGAATACCATTCCTCATGTTGTGGTGACCCCCAGCCATAAAATTATTTTTGTGCTACTTTTGTAATTGTGCTACTGTTATGAATTGTAATGTAAATACCTGATATGCAGGATGTATTTTCATTCACTGGACTAAATCTGGCACAAATTCTCGCTATGTCCAAATTTGAATATTGGTGGGGTTTGGTGGGGGGGGGGGGGGGAGAAGTTTTTTTTTTTGCCATTTGGGAATTGTAGTTGCTGGGATTTATAGTTAACCTAAAATCAAAGAGCATTCTGAACTCCACCCACGAACCAAACTTGGCACACAGAATGGCCATGACCAACAGAAAACACTGGAAGAGTTTGGTGGGCATTAACCTTGGGTTTTGGGTTTTTAGTTCACCTACATCCAGAGAGCACTGGACCTGGACCAAACTTGGCACGAAAACTCAATATGCTCAAATGTGAATACTGGTGGAGTTTGGGGAAAATAAACCTTGACATTTGGGAGTTGTAGTTGCTGGGATTTATAGTTCAACTACAATCAAACAGCATTCTGAATCCCACTAATGATAGAATTGGGCCAAATTTCCCATACAGGACCCCCATGTCTTGAAGAGACTCACTGGCGCGAGCCTCCTTCCAGCCTTACAAATTCTCCCTCGCCTACACATGCACACCACGCTGCCATGCACTGAGCATACCTGCTCTCCCCTCCCTGCTTGGAGTCTCAGAAACAGCCCTCATCTTGACTGAGAGGCTGGCCAATCACAGCAAAGGAGGGCTTTTGGTGGGAGGATTCACCGTCTGTTTCCAAAAAGGAAGAGAAGGACAGGCTGAGAGATATTCCAAAAACTGGTGAGTGTTTGTTTATTTAGTTTAATTTATATCGGTCTTTTTCTCAGTATGGTTTTCTTAAAGCAAAACCAGAAAAATGGGGGAGCAGTGAAACAAAATCCCCTGGAGGAGATCATGGCTAGTGAGAGAGTCCTGAACGAGAACATTAAACATTGGAACATTTTGCTGCAAACCCCATTTGATTACTATATTGTTTAATCATGTTATGAATTTTATTGGCATTAAGTTCATCCAAAAGAAGATCCGCTTTAGGAAGATATAAGCAATTTACATTTTGCTTGCTTGCTGATAGTTTCAAAATGAAATTATGCCAACGTTCCAACAGTGAACATGTTTCAAAATAGTATACAAAAACAATATTTGGAATAGATTTGGGGTTGGATGTGCTTTCTTTGTCAAACAAAATGTAATATATGAGAAACAACATTTCACTGAAGTTTAACGGTCCAAGAGAGAAATTTTTACTAGCTAAATTAACTGAAGATTTGGGGAGGGGGGTTATCTTGAAGAATTTCATCTTCTCTGAGGCTAATGCAGAAGCTACTAATTTACATAATACTTTGAAGGTTTATCCTGAGAACCCAGGTCCTTATATGATGCATATATTATACTGCGTTTCTGTATTCACAGTGCACAGGGCATGCAGCCATTTCACTTTAGACTTTGATCTAAACCTGTCTGACCAAATACCAATTCAGATCTTGCATTCCACTTGTCAAAAGAGAAACCATTCTTTGTGTTTTAAACCGCTGTGGAATAGTGATGCCATCAGACTTCAGTCGACAGTGTTGGATTTCTCCCTCAGTGCCTTTTATCTCAGGGCCGCAGTTTCTGTGGTATGAAGCGGTATGAAATGGCAAAATGACAGCAGCATTTTTGTAAAGTTAATGGTATAAAAGCATTGCACTGGAGAGAGAAAGATTTTCAAATACTGAAAAGTTTTTTTTTCTCTTCGAAACATTAGGTTTTGGTCCACTACACCTTATACAATATATCAGTTAACTAAGAGGTCAGAGAAGGTGGGGCACAAGTAAGGCAGTGACTTGTAACAAATTTATTATTTTACTCTATTTATTATTATTATTATTATTATTATTATTACATTTACATTATTTTACTCTATTATTTTATTACATTTATTATTCTACTGTACTTATTATTGTTATTATTACATTTATTATTTTATTTTATTATTATTACATTTATTATTTTACTCTATTATTATTTTATTACATGCATTATTTTATTCTAATATTATTGGAAGGATACATAAGCACATTTACATTGAAGAAGGTTAAAATAATGTTTTGATCAGAGTTGGATGGTCTTATCTTAAATTACAGTTTTATATAAATGCTCAAAAACATTTAACTTATTGATACCTCAATTAATGTAATTTTGTTGATATCTATTTTTATCTATTTTTACCATCAGCTGCTGCATTTCCCAACTTTGGCTTATACTGAAGTCAATACACTTTCCCAGTTTTTTTTTGTGGTAAAATTAGGTGCCTTGGCTTACATTCAGGTCGGCTTATATTCGAGTATATACAGTACCTTTTTAATGAGAAGATTTTTTCAGTTCAAGTGTAATCTAATGCATGAGAGCAAGGTTGCTTCAGATTTTATAAGTAAAACATAATAATTGCCTCTTAAGGACATTCAAAGGCATTTTGAGAGGCAATATGACTGGAATCTATCAAGTTTTGTGGCAATTGTTTTTGCTTGTCAATACTAATGTTTTTTTTTTAAAAAACCCAATATCAGCAATATTTTAAGTTACTTTTCCACATAATGAGTAATGGCAATCAATAATCTTTCATAGATTACATGTGGGTAACTGCCCCCGATGGCACAGGGAGTTAAACCACTGAGCTGCTGAACTTGCTGACCAGAAGGGGAGTGGGGTGAGCTCCTGCTATTAGCCCCAGTTTCTGCCAGCCTAGCAGTTTGAAAACATGCAAATGTGAGGAGATCAATAGGTATTGCTCCGGCAGGAAGGTTATGGCGTTCCATGCCGTCATGCCAGCCACATGTTCTTGGAGGCGTCTACAAACAATGCTGGCTCTTTGGCTTAGAAATTGAGATGAGCACCACCTCCCAGAGTTAGACATGACTAGACTTAATGTCAATGGGAAACCTTTACCTTTTAAACATTATACACATTCAGAATCCCTTATCTAGAATTCCAAAATGAGAACTCCAAAATTACGCATATGGGTGGTTGAGATAGTGACATTTTTGTTTTCCAATAGTTCAATGTGCAAACTTCATGTCATGCATTAAGCATACAATTATTTTCAGGCTATGTGTATAAAGTGTATATTGAACATAAATTAATGCTTTTTGTCTTGGACATCCTTTCCAAAATATGTCAATAGTTCTGCAAATACAGTTACTCCAAAATCTAAATACTCAAGCATTTCAGATAAATGATATGCAAACTGTAATGAATGAACTACTTTTAAAAAATGAATGTACAAAACCCTGAATTTCCTATTTACGTGTGGCTAGAGTCTGGGTAGATGCAAGGTAGGGAAGCATATTTAGGTTTCATAATTTGAAAGCATCATTTAAGCTACCATAAAGCCACATACACGTGTGATCAAGGCCTTCAACACAGCATTCTCTGTAGCTCATCCATGTATGAAATTGTGAACTTCTATGAGAGTGGCAGATTACATAGAAAGTTCTTGGAGCAGGCTGGTCACACTTGCCTAGTGGATGATGACCCTGGGAAAGCAGTAACAAGACCATTGCAGTGATTTAGGCACTGAGCCTTGAAATTATTCACAGTGTGCCTCTGTGCTAGGGGCTATTTGCTGGCACACAGAAGCCAACACTTCATTCAAGCTGCCTCATATTTTTTTCCTGGAATCATTTATTTGCATTCTGCTTTTAGTTCTTGTTAAGAGCTCAACTTATTAAGCTGAAACCTGAAGTATACAAGTTCCCCAGCTCATGTAATTTTGTGAAGCCTTATTGATTTCTGTTGAGCTGAGGCAGTAGAGGCCATTAACCGGGGTATATGACTACCACTCACATCAGTCTGCAGTGTTTCAACATTACTATCCATGCCTGGGCAAGCCTTAGAGAACTAAATATGCTGATATGCAATGTTTAATACAGGACATTTGGTATGCTAACTGTACCTGTCAAGAACGAAATATTTCAGTGTCATGAAATCTAAGGCAAACTGCCAGTTTCCTTTCCAATTCTTATGCACAACACGCACAAGTGGTCATAATTAAAACCTGAGAAATGCAGAAACCATGAGAATTTCAATTCCTTCTAAAAGAATAGAGATGGGAGTCTCTCCAATAGCTGACTTTTGAATTAGCCCCTGCTGTCTGCCTCATTGAATTCCATAGCATTTGAGTAGATATTTTCAGCATGCTGTTCTCCAAAAACCATAAAGATGGAGGATAGAATGAAGAACCACAATACAAAGTGTGGGAAGGAAAATAATTTTCTCTCATTCCAACCACCCATGAAAATGCGTTTGCCACAGAGTTGCCATGCACAAGCAGACCACAGTGGATGATTTATTGGTCTGAAATATGTATCATGAAGAGCATCTTGGAGTGATTATTATTTTTTTGCTGTAGTGACTCCTAGGAGACAAAAGAAAGCATTTCTTCACACTGATTTAGGTGGCAAAATTGATGTCAGGGGTAGCCGGAGGCATTTTGATGCCTGGAGCAAAGGCAGGATGAAATACTTACCTCTCATTCCATGACACACAGAGGAGACATTGATTTTGTCAATTGGGAAAATCTTACTTTGGTTTTGGTGCTGGGACAACGTCCTCCGTTGTACCTGAGGACAGCAACATTGTTTATGGAGTACAGGATAGGACATGTGAAATGCACAACTCACTCCTTCAAACAGAGACAAGCAAACCCTGAATCTCTACTACCCAAGGTAATTACTTCCCTTTGTTTAAGTTGATTTGATCAATGGAAACTGTATAGGAATGCCCCAAAGTTGTATGAAGCATTTTAAAAACAAAATCAAAAAACTTAACTTGTATGAATGAAGAAAAAAAAGGCACCAAACCTGTTTTGATTTCAAAATACAGAAATATCTAAAATAAAATAATGGCATAATACTGGTTAGAAATCTTTGAACACTGTCCAAAAGAAAAATTAAAAGATTATCAGATATCTTGATAGTGGTAATGGAATGTAAAGCTCTTCAATGCAAAACCAAGTACTGTAATTTGTATTGGTGCTGGCACTGAATTGCTATGTGTCTGTCCTATATAGTTACAATATTATTCGATCTATAAAATATGGAATGAGGAAAAGAGAATTAACATCACAGAGAATGCTCTTATAAAACACACTATCAAGCCATGAATTCAATAAACCTGCCTCAAGGTACCATTTGCCATTTATCAGTATCGTCAAGAAACTAACAATATTATGAGTGAGAATCTCTGAACATACAATTGGTTTGTGATGGTATTTAATTTCTGTTGGGAAAACTAACAATCTTGCATGCACATTTGAAATGGTTCTGCAGTCTCCATGTTTCTGTGTAACCTAACTCTCTTGCCTTGCTAAGTTTTATGGCACCCTCATTTAAGAAATTTGCATGGGTTGGGGGAGCTTTTTCATTGTAGACATGCTACAAGTGATATTCACTTTTTGAACTCAGGAAAGCATAAAAGAGGGGTGCTTCTTTGTTTGTTGTTAATTCAGTTTTTCACTGTACTCTTAGAACAGAGTGGCCATCATCCACTTAACAGCTATGTAGTTTTTGCATGCTGTATGGTCATATTTATTTGTTTGTTTGTTTGTTTTATTTACCATATTTATATATCGCCTTTCTCAGCCCGAAGGCAACTTAAGGAAGTTTACAGTTGGCAATCAATGCTCCCAACAACATAAAATATAATTTAAAAACATTAACATATAATATAGACCATATAAAAACAGTAGAAACAATAAAAACAATAATACACAAGTCCTCAGTGTCTCATGACTAAAATAATTTTCCCGTCGCATTGCCCAATTGTTCTGTGGATCTAAATTAGTCTGTTACACTACATTTGCAAATGCTTGCTCAAAAAGCCAGGTTTTAATTCTTTTTCAAAATTTTTGGAGGGAGGGGGTCGATCTGATATCCCTAGGGAGGGTGTTCCATAGCCAAGGGGCCACAACTGAGAAGGGCCTGTTTCTCGTTCCCGCCAATAGCATCTGCAAAGGAGGCGGGACCGAGAGCAGGGCCTCCCCAAACAATTTTAAGCTACTAGCTGGTTCATAGGGAGAGATACATTCGGACAGGTAAGCTGGGCCGGAACTCATGCTGTAGTTAGAGAATGTTACCTTTTTACTTTTTATTTTTGGATTGTACTTTTGAAATACTGCAACCAAGTTTTCTGTACCTGTGTGATTCATCACTCAAGATTTTTGTGAGTAAACACCAATCAGTTGACATGGAGTTTCTTTGTTTTTCTTGTGTTTCTGAATGTGTATTCCTTTGCATGTTAATGGGGGAGCTGTGATCAATATTTATTTATTTATTTATTTAGAACTTTTGTATCCCGTTCTTCTCTACCTCCGTGGAGGGACTCAGCAAAAATTCAATGCTATACGATACAATAAATAACATCATAAAACAACATACGTATTAAATAAGTTCTAAAATGCGTATAAAAACAGTTCATCAAGTTAAACAAGATTTTAACTCTGCCTGTTCCTTTCCTTTTCAAAATCAAGCTGATCTAGCTCATATCTTTGCTCATCCATTGTGTTTAATTCTGCTGAGGTGGTGCTTTTAGAGGAAGGTATAATATTTCAAATGATTTAGTTTGCTTTTTGTCAAACGGCCGAGCCCTTTTGCACTCTAATAATTTTTATAGTATGTACTCCCACTCTTGCCTCATTTTAATTTATACAAAACTTTCTATACAGTGTTACTCAAATCATTTATTTGTACACACTGTTTATTTCTTCCTTGAAGTCATGGATCTGCTGTGTTGTGATTTTCCTAATTGCTTTGTTGATTTGTTTTCTTGCCTAATTGCACATAGCATATTTGAAATTGGCACAGTATTTTTCCATTGTTTTCTTTTCTTTCATTGTCCAGGATAGGCCCTTGTTGAGAAATGCACAGATTGTGGCAGGCACTAATCTTAACTCCTGATTTAAACGACATGCAAAGAAACACAAACATGTTTCTTATCAATATGAATCATATTGGATATTCCGAACTTTCTTACAGATCATAGTATTCCCAAGTTTTCATCATTGGTCATAAGCAGCAGTTGTCTTTTGGTTTTGGTGATTGTGAAGGTTGGCAAGTTAATTTCTGAATCCAGTACGGGCCAGTGCTGTGCTAAGCTTAAGCTCCTGTTTAGCACTGACCTCCACAAATCTCTCTGCCGCAGCGCTGTTTCTAGTTTTGAATGCCTGGGCAGGAAAAATGACATAACATTTTGGTGCTTCCTCTCAAAGGGAGGAATAGAGGGGCTCAGTGATTCTTTTACGTGTTCTCAGAATGAATTTATTTATTTACAACATTTCTACCCTGCCTTTCTCCACTCCGGAGGGGACTCAAGGCAGCTTACACTTAGCAACTATTTGATGCCATACATCAATGTACAATTAAAATAAACATTTAAATCGCATTATAAAATACATTAAAACAATTAAAGACATTTAAGACAATATCTTCCCAATTAATCATGGAATCCTCAAGTGTAATACGGGCCATTCCAATAGTCATTGCACATCATTCCATATCTATCTATTACACAAGTTCTCCAAAAGCTTGGTCACAGAGCCATGTTTTCACTCTCTTAAGGAAGGTCAGGAGGGATGGGCTGATCTAATATCCCCGGGGAAGAAATTCCACAGCCAAAGGGCCACCACTGAGAAGGCCCTGCCTCTCGTCCCCAATAGAGCCTGTAAAGGAGGTGGGACTGAGAGCAAGGCCTGACCCGACGATCTTAAACTCCGAGATGGTTCATAGTGGGAGATCTGTTCAGACAGATGAACTAAGCTCTTGCCTTTTGTCACTCTACTGAGAGGAGGGTGTGGTTCCCATTTTGAGAAAAGTTAAGGTCTAGTATTATTGCTTTTCAAAACCAGGAACCATCCTCTTCTCTTACTGAATGCTAGGGTGCCAGTGTCCAGGGGCAGGTAGAATAATCTTCAAATTATCCATTGCTTATATCAAAATTAATAATTTTGGCTCTGAAACCTGTCCTCAACTTATACATGAGATTGATTTATGCACAAATTTTGAATAGTCTAAAAAAACCCGCGGTTTCTCATAGGGGGGAGAAAATGGGTAAAATTACTTATTACTTTATTCAAGAAGAAAATTAGTGACAAATTATATCCGTGCTTCTGACCCCATCTTGCCTACTCTTTGTTCTTATTTAAGCAAGAAAAAAGACCCCTTTCTATTTCTAATATCCTTTGCTAAACTGTGTAGGAAAAGACACAGAGAGGTGCCAGAACAGTTCTGCCATCACCCCTGGCAAAGTCTGACATTACTTCTTCATTTTTTTCTTAAAAAGCAAATAAACAAAAAGCATCAACTCAGTTCTGTCAGCATGCTCCTTCACTAATTACACTCTCCCACTGCTTGGTTTGATTTAGGGTTTTGGAAGTTTATGGAGTACTCTGAAAAAAATAAAATAAAAAAGGAGGAAGCAGTAGTGGTAGACCAAAACAGTTAGGGTAACTTGGATATTTTTTTCTCTTGTTAGTGCTGCCCTTTCTGTGATGCAAATTAATATTAGGTGGATTTCTTTTTCTTTCCCAGCTGCTTCTCTTCCCGTTCTCTGCCTATTTTTTTTCATGTCGGGAGTGACTTGAGAAACTGCAAGTTGCTTCTGGTGTGAGAAAATTGGTCATCTGCAAGAATGTTGCCCAGGGGACACCCAGATGTTTTTACCATCCTGTGTGAGGTTTCTCTCCTATCCCCGCATGGGAAGCTGGCTCACCCTGCTCCCTGGATTTGAACCGTGAACCTTTCAGTCAGCAGTCCTGCCGGCACAAGGGTTTAACCCATTGCACCACCAGGAGCTCCTATTATATTGCCAAGTGTAATATCACATGTCTCCACAACATGACAGTTAACGTCCTTCTCTTAGATGTACAATATGATCCCCAAATCCCCAGGATTGTTATCCATGGTTTCATTTGTCCACAATCAACAGAATATGTCCTCTCTATCTATTTCCTAGGTCACCCAGTTTTCTTGGGCCAGAAGTCCTTCATTTCAATTGAGCTCATCTGTGATTTTGTGTACCCATATGAAGTCTAAAAATGTATCCCCACAAATATGGGGGTCATGATGAATTAATCTTCAGTTGCCCCACTTTTTCAGCTGTTTTAAAATGTCCTAGTTCCTCTCTCTTCCTTCCATTTTCCCTCTTTGTCACCACCTTATTCCAGTTGTTGCAAACAGAGGCCCCTTCTAGGCTGAATCTACACTGCTCCATATCCCAGGATCTGATCCCAATTATTTGTTTATTCCAGATTATCTCGCAGTGTAGGCTTATATAATCCAGTTCAAAGCAGATAATCTGGAATATAGGATAGTGTAGATACAGCCCTACACTGTTTTTATATGCCAGTATCTATTCCCAGGTTATCTGTTTATCCCAGAATATCTGGCAGTGTAGACTCATATGACTATGGTTAGGTGGATCTGTAATTGGTTAAGTGAAAGAAGCCAGAGGGTGCTCACCAATGTCCCTTCTTTGTCCTGGAAAGATGTGATGAGTGGAGTGTTGCAGGGTTCCGTCCTGGGCCCGGTCCTGTTCAACATCTTTATTAATGACTTAGATGAAGGGTTAGAACGCATGATTAGGGCGGCTCAACCATTACGCAAAGTAAGCATTTACAGTATAGTTGATTTTGCCCAGGGGTGCTCTTGGGGGAAAATAGACCTTGACATATGCGAGTTGTAGTTACTGGGATGAATAGCTCACCTAAAATCAAAGAGCATTCTGAACTCCACCAATGATGGAACTGAACCAAATATGGCACACAGAACTCCCATGACGAACAGAAAATATATATCAATGATTGGTTGGGGGGGGGGGGGGCGCCAAAATACTGTTTGCTTACCGTTGAAAATTACCTAGGGCTACCTCAGCCTATATGGTTACAATATTATTCAATCTATAAAATACTGTTTGCTTACCATTGAAAATTACCTAGGGCCGCCTCTGCGCATGATCATCAAGTTTGCAGACAACACCAAATTGGGAGGGATAGCTAAGAAGACAGGAGCAGAATTCAAAATGATTTTAACAGATTAGAGAGATGGGTCAAAACAGTTCAACAGGGACAAATGCAAGACACTCCACTTAAGCAGAAAAAATGAAACACAAAGAATAGGGGATGCCTGAAACTGCTTTTTGATGCCTGGCTCAAAAGCAGTACATGTGGAGTCCCCATGGACAACAAGTTAAACATGAGCCAACAATGTGATATGGCAGCTAAGAAAGCCAATGGGATGTTTGCCTGCATAAATAGGAGCATAGGAAATCATGCTACCCTTCCATTCTGCCTTGGTCGGACCATTCCTGGAATACTGTGTCCAATTCTGGGCACCACAATTTAAGGGAGATGTTGACAAGCTGGAATGTGTCCAGAGGAGGGTGGCTAAAATTATCAAGGGTCTGGAGAACAAGCCCTATGAGGAGCGACCTTAAGAGCTGGGCATGTTTAGCCTGCAGAAGAGAAGACTGAGAGGAGACATCATGGCCATGTATAAATATGTGAGGGGAAGTCAAAGGGAGGAGGGAGCAAGCTTGTTTCCTGCTGCCCAGGTGGCTAGGATGTGGAACAATGGCTTCGAACAACAGGAAAGGAGATTCCACCTGAACATCAAGAAGAACTTCCTGACTGTGAGAGCTGTTCAGCAGTGGAACTCTCTGCCCTGGAGTGTGGTGGGAGGCTCCTTCTTTGGAGGCTTTTAATCAGAGGCTGGATAACCATCTGTCGGGGGTGCCTTGAATGCAATTTTCCTTCTTGCTAGGAGATTAGGTTAGAGGTCTCTTCCAACTCTATGATTCTAATCCAGTTCTGGGATCAGATCCTGGGATATAGTGCAGTGTAGAAGGGGACTGAGTTCAAACGCAAAACTCAGTTGGGGAAGGAGAGAGGAGGGGCAGAATCTTGCCTTTCCCAGTAGACAAGGAAAAGGAAACTGGTATAACCTCTCCTAGCTAGTGTTGCCATCTTGCTGCAGCTACAGAAGAACCTTAGCAATTGAAGGGAGAAACAGAGATGTGGTTGCATTAGGACCATTCCTACATAGAAGTCAAAGTGCCTGGAGTGGAAATCCTACATATGGCATTTTGTGTTCCAAGCTGAAAGAAAGTTGAATACCTAGTAATGTTGAAAAAATGTTAGAAATTCTAATTTGCACTGAAACCTTTCAAATGTATATGTGCATATTATGTATCGTACATACATGCCTTTGAAGTTGGTTGGACTAATTTTCTTTCGCTGAAGGCATCATGAATGAGGGTCAAACATATTTTTGTATGTCATTTATTATTTATACATCATTAGAGGCTAGAAATTGCCTTCAAAGACGAATGACTTGTACAATGCATGTTAATACAAAGGTCTGGATTAAACAGAGTTTAGGCTTGTCATATTCAGTAGTCATACATATGCAAAGTAATCCTAAGCATGTTTTTTTAATAGTTATTCAGATGTGCAGTGTTCTATACAAAGAAGCAGCAACAGAATGGATGCAGACAAAATGATTTTATCTTGATGGAAAATAATGATATCACTACTTCAACAAGTTAGCCATGTCTGTTCCTTTACATGCACATCAAACATATCCTGTTTGAACGGTGCCCAATCCAAAGCTCATTTAAAGATAAGGAATTCTAAAAAAAGGAGAAGAGGAGGAAACCTTGACATTGCCCGTCAACACTTGCAGAAAAGATGTAGTAGGTACACAGATCACCCAAGCACCGTCTTCCCTACGGAGAGATGTAGTGTGCGATCTGTATCAATATCTGTATCAATATCTATCTATATGAGAGACAGTGACTTATTATATTTCATTTTGCATAGAGAAATTGTGTGTCTATATGTGCCTTCAAGTCACCTGTTGACTTATAGTGACCCCATGAATTTGACAGAGTTTTTTAGAAGTGGGTTTTCCAGTTCCTTCCTCTGAAACAAATTTCCCAATGCATATTTCATGCAAATACATTGTTCTCTTTTGGTTTGCTGCTTTGAATGCAATGTTAAATGCAGTGTGCTGAAGTTATAAGTGTGTTGGGATGAGTATCACATTTTAAAATGTAAAAAAAAACCCAATGCAAGCAAAGCCTACTTGCAAGTAAAGAATGTAAATGAGTGCAACATGTGGTTGTTTTTGTTGTGTTTTTCTTCCCCATTTATTTCTGTTCTGGCTTGAACATGTGAGAGGAATCAGCGATGGCATCTGTCATCTACAACACACTATCTTCTTACTCCACTACCATCTTAATCTGTTGTAATTGAAGAGCCTCTAGGCCTAATTAGCAATTAGGTCAATTGACCTTATTCCCTAAGAAATTCGTTTATAATTTAAGTTAAAGATTTATGAACTCTGAGCTAAATGTGAAAATCAGTACTTTGGAGCATCCAGCAGGTGTTAGAGTATAGTATACATATTTATATTTAGGAGAAAGATCTGAAGAATCCTTTCCCCATCTTTGGAATATTAAATTGTCAGTTGTATTTATTGTAAAAGTCACAT